>NW_016907999.1:40727-110768 GCF_001483705.2 Eufriesea mexicana
TGGATATATCACATACTGCTAGAGACATAATCAAGTGACAACACGGTGCTGAGTATAGAAATCCTCTCAGTGCCATTGTAATTACATTAATCTATTCGCAGACAATCTTATTTCTATAGCAATTCTACAATGATCAATATTTGGATCAATTATTTTTAGAGAAATTGACAGTCGATAATACCGTAATGTGCATACCGTCTACGCACTGAATTTTTCATCCGATTAATCTGTTCACAGAGCACATAGATTTAGCAGCAGTTTTAGAATGATAAATGGATAGATCAATTATCGGAAGGGACATCAAGTATCGACAATACAGTCCTGCGTACAGCCATCAATACAGTACTATTGCGATTCAATTATCCTATTCACTGATCATATATATATTATAACAATTCTAGAAGAACCATCGGATAGATCAATTATCACCAGAAAAACTGACAATTAGCAATACCGTACTGAGTATAGCCATCTTCACTGTACCGTAGCAACTGTGTTAATCTATTCTCTGATCATTTAAATTCCATAGCAGTTCAAGAACGATCATCAGTAAAGCCGGCTACAAAGCACTAAAGCCCTTGTGTTATTCTATGCAGTTATGATCCTTATTCCACACCAATTCTAGAATTATCGGTGTGCATATCAATCATCCCTCGACATGTAGCCAATTGAAAATAGACGACAAAGTATAACCCTCAGCAGAGTACTATAGTCATTGGAATAATTTATTCACTGACCACATAAATTCTATAGCAGTTTTCGAATGGCCAATGGATAGATCGAGTGTCGCTGGTGATATTGGGGTTAACACAACAGTACAGGGTATGGTCGTCTACACAGTACTGAAGCCATTGTTTTACTGTGTACACTGATCACCTATGTTCTATATCAGTCTGAGATGGATTATTGGATAGGTCAATTACCGCTAGAGATATTAGCATTGAACAACCCATTACTGAGGGTATGTCTATACGCAGCACTATAGCCATTGGATTAATCCACTCTCTGATTATTTAACTACAATAGAATTTCTAGAAGGATAAATCGCTAAATCCACCATCGCAAGAGATATTCACAGTAGACGATACAGTACCGAGTGTTGCATCTTCAGGGAAATATAGCCATCTACGTAGCACTAACGCCAATGCATTAATGTATTCAGTGATCACGTTAATTCCATAGAAATTCTATATTAATCTATAGATCGATGAATTTTCGCTGGAAACGTCAACAATATTTAATACGGCACTTAGTATGGCTATCATCCTTTAATTGGTACGCAATTTACATTATCAGCGAATACTTCATGCCATTGGCTACAGGACTATGCTGTTGGCTGCACTGAGCTCTGCACTTTCTACCGTTAGCACCTCAAGTGATGATATATGTATCCATTTGTCATTTCAAAATTGCTATATGGAAATTGGATGTTCACTGGATAGGTTGACCCAACGTCTTTATTAATGTGTTGATGGCTGTACTCAGTACTTTGTAGTCACTGTATTAGTCTGCTCACTGACCACATGAATAACAAAGAAATCCTAGAATTATCAATGGTTTTACCACTTATCTCTGGTCATAATGTCAATTAACAGTGCAGTAAATGGTAGAGCCACCGACAATGAGACAATGAACTATAGCCACCGCAATAGTTGATTTATTGATTGTTTAGTTCAGCAGCAACTCAAGAACCATCAATGTATAGGTCAGCTGCCTCTAGGGACAGTAACAAGTAATAATATGGAACATAGTATACCCATCCACGCAGCACTATGGCCATTGTACCAATGAATACCTTGATCATTAATATTCTATATCTATTCCAGCATTTCCAATAGATAGATCAACTATCACTAGAGATATTAGAATTACCAACTAAGCACAGAGTATTGCCATCAGTATTCTTCCGTAGCCATTGGACTAATCAATTCAGTTACCATTAAAATCCCACAGTATTTCAAGTATTTTCAATGGATGGATCAATTATCCCTAGAGATATTAACAAGTAACAATACTAATTACAGCCACCTACGCAGTTTCATATGCATTGCATTGATCTATTCTCCGATACTTTCAGTTGTAAAGCAATTCTTCATTGACCAAAGGATATATCAATTTTCGCTTCAGAACATTAGCAATAGATAGTGCAGTACTTAGTGAAGCCATATACGCAGTATTACAGCCACTGGACAAATTTCATCTGTTATCATGAAAATTCCACAGCAATTCAACAATTATTAATGGACGGATCAGTTATCTCTATAGACATTGAGAGTAAGCAGTACACTACATGCTATAGCCATCTACACTCTACTATATCCAATGGATTTATCTATTCACTAATCACGTATTTTCCATTGGAATCCTAGCACCATCAGCGGATAGATCAATTATCGCTGGTGATAATAGCAAATAACAATAGAGTACTGGGTACAACAATCGACTCTGCACGGTAGCAATAGGATTGATCTATTCACTGACACTAATATTCTATAACATTTCTAGGATGACCGACGGATATGTCAATTACCGCTGGAGATGTAGGAATCTAACGCAGCAGTACTGAGTACAGACACCCACGCAGTACTATAACCATTGCGTTAATCTACTCACTATTCATGTAGGTTCTATAGGTACTACAGATTGACCAATGCGTCGTTCAATTATTTCCAGAGAAAGTAACAATGAAGAATACAGTACTGTGTATAGCTCCCAACGGAATACTATAACCATTGCATGCATCCATTCACGGATCACTTTAATGCCATAGTAACACTATGAAGATAAATGGGTGGAGGAATTATGTCTAGAGGAAGTAACAATCAACAATACGCTACAAATTATAGCCATCTACACATTACTGCATCATTTGCATTCATCTATTCGCTGATCATGTAATTTCTATAGGAATACTAGATAGACCAAACGACAGACGAATCGCCGATTGAAATATTAACAATTAGCTACAAAGTACTGAGTACAGCCATCAACAAATTAATAAAGACGTTGGGTCAACCTACCTGGTGATCATCCAATTTCCATATAGCAATTTTGAAATGACAAATGGATACATATATCATCGCTTGAGGTGCTAACGGTAGAAAGTACAGAACTCAATGCAGCCAACAGCATAGTCCTGTACCCAATGGCATGAAGTATTCGCTGATAATGTAAATTGCGTAGCAATTAAAGGATGATATATAGATAGATCAATTAACGCTGGAGGTATTAACGATTGACCGTACATTTCTGAATCTAGTCACATTTACAGAATCTTAGCCATTGTATTAGCCGTTTCGGTTATCATACAAATTCCAAGGCAATTCCACAGTGATGTATGGACAGTTTTATTATCGCTAGCGATTTTACCAATTTCAAATACAGTGATGAGTATTGCCACGAACGTAGGACTGTGCCCATCCGTATAAGCTATTGACTGATCTCAAAATTTCTGTGGCAATTCCAGAATGATCAATGTGTGGATCAATTATCGCCAGAGATATTGACGATTGACAATACAGTGCTGAGAATAGCCACCTGTTCTTTATTATAGCCAATGGATTAATCTATTCATTGATAATGTAAATTCTATAGCAACACTAGAATGGTTAATGGGATAGATCCATTACCTTTAGAGAAATTAACGATTGACTTATATCGTGAAGGGTACTGCCGCCTATACATTACTAGAGCCATTGAGCCAATCTATATACTGTTCACCTTATTCCCGTAGCAGTTCCAGAATGATCAATGGATAGATTCATTATAGCTAGAGAAATTAACAATTGAAGAAATGGTACTGCGTAGATCCATCCACATATTACGATAGCCATTGGTATAAAGTATCTGCCGTGAAATCTATAGAAATCCTAGAATGGCCAAAAGATAGGTCAATTATCGCTAGATATATTGAAAACTGACAATACAGGACTGAGTATATACCTCCACACAGATCTGTTGCACTTGTATTTATCTATAAACTGGACATCAGCTTTCTATAGCAATTCTAGAATGATCAATAGAAATATCAATTGTCGCCATAGATATTAAGAAATGACAATACAGTAACCTAAATGTCCATCTACAGAGCCATATGCACATCTACGCAATACTCTATCCTCTGTGTTGACCTATTCACTGACCATGTAAGCTCTATAGCAATTACAAAATGAGCAATGGATAGGTACGTTATCGCAGGAGATATTAAAGGCTAACTATAATGTAATGAGTATAGGCCTATAGGCAATTCAATAAAAATTGGTATAATCTACAGACGGACCACTCGTGTTTTATAGCAATTATGCAGAGATCATTGGATGCATCTATTATTGCCAGAGATGCAGACAATTGACAACAATTTACTGAGCATAGCAATCAACGCAGTACTGCAGCCATTGATGCAATACCTATGCTCATCGCCTTATTTCCAAAGCAATTCGAGAATTATCAGTGGATAGACAAATTGTCGCTGGAGACATTGATGAATGGCAACATTGTACTGAGTGTAGCCATCTACACAGTAACATAGCCAGCGGATTAATCTATACACCGATGAGTTAGGCTGCACAGTAATTATCTAATGACAAATCCATAGATCAGTTATCGCTACAAATATTCAAAATTGATAACGCAGTACTGAGTATAGTCGTCCACATCGTGCTATATCCATTGGATAAATCTATTCACGGATCGCCTAATTTCTACAGAGATTCTAAAATTGTCAATGGATACATCAACTATAGCCAGAGATATTTTCAATCGACTACAGGGTACCGAGTATAGCCATCAAGTCAGAAATGTAGCCATTGGAATAATCTGTTCACTGATGATTTATATTGTATTGCAGTTCCAGAATGACAAAGAACATATGAAATATCGCTCATGATGTTAACAATTTACAATACATAATTAAGGGTATCCATCTATACTATTCTATATCCACTGGGCTAGTCTATCCACTGATCAGCTGCACTACATAGCAATAAGGAATGATTAAAAAATGGATACATTGTGGCTAGAGATAATAATACTTGACCATACTGTACTGCACACAGTCATCAACATAGTACTACAGCCGTTTAATTTACCTATTCACTGATGGCTTCAATTTTATAGCAATTATAGAATGATTAATGGATAGATCAATAATCGCTTCAGACATGGATAACTGATAATGCGGTACTTGGTGTAGTAGTCTATGCAGTTCTATATGCATTGCATTAACCTAACCGCTGACTATGTATGTTCCACAGAAATTCCGGAATTTCCAACGGCTGGAAAAACTATGGACAGATATACTGAAAATTACAGTAGAGAACAGAGTGTAGCCGTCCACACAATGGTGTGGCCAGAGGATAAATATATTGGCTGATGATTTAAATCCCGTAGCAATCCTATAATGACAATAGAAAGGTCCATTGTGTCACTCTAAGATAAAAACTGACAACAAGGTGCTGCGTACAGGCATCGTCAAGGTTCTGTAGCCGCTGCATTAATTTGCTCACTGATGATCTAAGTTCTATAGCAATTCTAGAATGGCAAGGGACAGATCCATTATCATCCGACAAGTTAAAATTGACAAAAAAGTACGGAGTACAGAAATCTACACAATACCATAGCAAATGAAAATAATCTGTTCGCTGTTCATCTACGTTCCTCTGGAATAAGTGAGTGATCAACGAATACAGTAAGTGTCGCTGGAGAAAATGACATGTGATAATACATTTCTGAGTATGTCCGTCAAGAGAACACTGCTGTCACTGGATTAATCTCTTCACTGGATATTTAAATGCAAAAGCAAATCTAGTGCAACCAATGTATTCACCACTTATTGCGCGAGACACTTACAATTGACATTACGGTGCTCAATACATCCACTAACAGAGAGCTATCTGCGTTGGAATAATCTGCTCAATGATGATTTAGATTCTATAGCAATTCTATAATGACAGACGACAGATATATTATTGCACGAAGTATTACAAACTGAGAACACAGTACTGAGCACAGCCAACATCACAGTACAGTAGACATTGTATTAATTCGTTCACTGCTTACTTAAATTCCACAGCGATTCTTGAGTAATTATTGAATGCATTAGTTAACGCAAGGGGTATATACTGTTGACAGTACGGTACCCAGAACATCCTCCGACAATGCGCAGTATTCGTTGGATTAATTTGTTCTCTGATGATCTACGTTCTATTGCAATTCTAGAATAATGAAGGTATAGAAAACTCATAGCCGGAGATATTAGCAATTGACAATACAGTGCTCAGTATAGCCGCCTACACAATCACATTGACATTGAATTAATCAGTTCGGTGATCATCAAATTCTTTATCAATTTTCGAATGTTCAATTAATACTGCAATTGTCGCTATTGAGAATTACAAAAATGACGCTGTAGTACTGGGTGTAGCCACCAGAAGATTGCTATAGCCGTTGGCTGAGTTTGTTCACAGTATGATTTATATTCCACGGTATTTCTAAAATAACCAATGGATAGAGCAGTTACGGCTACAGATGTTTACGATTGACTATACGGTACTTAGTAAATCTAGAATATTAAAGGAGAGATCCATTATAGCTCGCGAAATTTTAATTGACAAAACTTTACTTAGTGCAGCCAACATCACATTACTGTTGCCGTTGGATTAATTTGTTCACTGATGATATTAACTCCAAAGCAAATCTAGAATAATCATCGTATAGACCAGATATGACTGGAGATATTTACAATTGACAGTACGGTACTTAGTACACACACCAACAGAGTATCATTGTCGTTGGGTTAGTGTGTCCAATGATGGCTGAAGTACTATAGCAACTCTAGCATGACAAAGGACAGATCCATTATCGGTCGAGACAGTAATAATTGACAAAACATTAGGGAGTACCGGCATTATCACATAATAGACGCTGTTGTAGTAATTTGTTCACTGATGATTTAAGTTCGGCATTAAATCTATAATTATCAATGTATAGTACAATTATGACTAGAGATAATTACAACGGACAGTGTCGTACCAAGTTCATCCACCAACTATTCTAACTATCAATATGTTCAGTCATGATATATATTCTGTTGCAATTCTAGAGGGTCAAAAGGCACTTCCATTATCGGGCGAGATATTAGCAATTCACAACATAGTACTACGTACAGCAATAACCATAGTACTGTATCCGTTGGATTACTTTGCTCACTGACGTTGTATATTCCAAAGCAATTCAGGGATATTCAATGCATCGTACGGCTAAGGCTGGAAACAGTTACAACTGACAGTAAAAAATCTAGAATATTAAAGGAGAGATCCATTATAGCTCGCGAAATTTTAATTGACAAAACTTTACTTAGTGCAGCCAACATCACATTACTGTTGCCGTTGGATTAATTTGTTCACTGATGATATTAACTCCAAAGCAAATCTAGAATAATCATCGTATAGACCAGATATGACTGGAGATATTTACAATTGACAGTACGGTACTTAGTACACACACCAACAGAGTATCATTGTCGTTGGGTTAGTGTGTCCAATGATGGCTGAAGTACTATAGCAACTCTAGCATGACAAAGGACAGATCCATTATCGGTCGAGACAGTAATAATTGACAAAACATTAGGGAGTACCGGCATTATCACATAATAGACGCTGTTGTAGTAATTTGTTCACTGATGATTTAAGTTCGGCATTAAATCTATAATTATCAATGTATAGTACAATTATGACTAGAGATAATTACAACGGACAGTGTCGTACCAAGTTCATCCACCAACTATTCTAACTATCAATATGTTCAGTCATGATATATATTCTGTTGCAATTCTAGAGGGTCAAAAGGCACTTCCATTATCGGGCGAGATATTAGCAATTCACAACACAGTACTACGTACAGCAATAACCATAGTACTGTATCCGTTGGATTACTTTGCTCACTGACGTTGTATATTCCAAAGCAATTCAGGGATATTCAATGCATCGTACGGCTAAGGCTGGAAACAGTTACAACTGACAGTAACGTACACATTAAGTCTACCATCAGAGCACTGTTGCCGTTGCATTAACATGTTCAATGATGATTTATATTGTGCACCTATTCTGGAATGACAAAAAACAGACCAACTATCGATCTAGATGTAATCAATTGACAACAAAGCACCGAGCAGAGCCATCATTGCAGTATAGTTGACGTTGGACTAGTTTATTCACTAATGATTTCAATTCCACAGCCATTCATGGACAATGAACATATAGATCAGTTATTGCTGTAGTAATCAATGTATGATTAGATATATGTGGAGATGTTTACAATTGGCAGAACGGTAGCTAGTGCAGCCACCAATAGGCACCGGTGACGCTGGATAACTCCGTAAACTGATGGATTGAAATGCAGAGCATTTGCACGGTGATCAATGTTTAGTTCAAATATCGGTATTGGTATTGAAAAATTCTATACAGTACTGAGTTTAGTCTCCAACACGAAACTCTATCCGCTCAATTAGTCTGCCCGCTGACCATATAATTTCTCCCGCATTTGCGCAATAATCAACGGATAAAGCAATTATCGTTTGAGGCACTGATGTATACCAATACTCTACTGAGTGTAGCAATCAACAGAACACGGAAGCCGAATGATTACTGCTTTCACTGATGATTAAATTTGTATAGCGGTTCAATATTGACAAAATGCAAATCCAGTATCGCTTGAGACATTTACAGCTGACAACACAGTAATGAGTTCAGCGACCATAATAGTTTTGTAGCCGTTGAAATGGTTTTTTCACTGACGCCTTAAGTTCCACAGCATTTGTGGAAAAATCAATGTAAAGACAAGTTACGGCTAGAGATAGTCACAATTGCTTGCACGGAGCATATTACATCCAAGAAAATATCACTGTAGACGTGGGATTAATCTGTTCATTGATGATCTATATTCATTAAAAATTCTAGAAGGACAAGGTACATATCCAATACCCCTCGAGATATTAGCAATTTACAACACCGTGCAGAGTAAGGCCATCATATCAGTACCGCTCCTATTGGATTAACTTTTCCATTGATGATATCGCTTCCACAGCAATTCCAGTATCATCAGTGTACAGTACGGCTATAGCTAGGGATATTCACAATTGAGAATACGGTGTTTAGTATATCCACCAACAGAGAACTGTAACCAAAGAATTAATCGATTCAATGATGATTTAAATACTATAACACTACGAGAATGACAAAATAGAAGTCCACAACCCCTCGAAATGTCAATTGACAACAAATTACTGAGTACATTCATGAGCACACTAATGTAGCAGTTAGTCTACTTTATTCACTGATGATCTTAATTCCAAAGCAATTATAGAACAACCGGTGTATAGTACGGTTATGGCTAGTGATATTATGGTCAGTACCGTAACTAGTATATCTACCAACAGAGCACAGTAGCCGCTGGATTAACCTGTTCACTGATAATGTATATACTACAGATATTCTAGTATAAGAAATGCAGATCCATCATTCCTCGATACATTAGCAATTGACAACACATTACTGAGCGCAGCCGTCATCACAGTACCGTAGCCGTTGGATTAATTTGTTCATCGTTGATATTAATACCAAAGCAATTCTAGAATAATCAGTATACTGTTCGGTTATTGCTGGTGGTATTTACAATTGTCGTCAAATTATTTAGTAAATCTACCAACAGAGAACTGTAGCAGTTGGATTAGTCTGTTGAATGATGATTTAGGTAATATAACAGTTCTAGAATGAGAATCTACTGATACATTATCCCTCGAGACACAAACAATTGACGATATAGTACTGAGTACAGGCATCATCACAGTAATGTAGCAGTTGGAATACATTTTTCACTGATAATGTGAATCCTAATGCAATTATGGAACTATCAGCGTATAGTACTCTCATGGATAGGGATATTTACAATTAACTGTACGGTACTTAGTGCATCCACCAGCAGAGCTGAGTGGCCGTTGGGTTAATCCGTTCAATGACGATTTAGATAATGCAGCGATTCGAGAATGACAGCGAAGGTATCCATTATCCCTCGAGAAATTAGCAGTTGGCAACACAGTACTGAGTACAGTCATCGTGACACTAGCGCAGCCGCAGGATTAGTTTGTTCACCGATGGTTTAAATTCCAAAGCAATTCCGGAATAATCGATGTATGGTACGGTTACGGCTGGTAACATCTGCAATTGACAGTACGGTACATATTACGTCACCAGCGGAACACAGTTACTGTTGGATATATCTGATCACTCATGATGTACACACTGTGGCAGTTCTAGAATGGGAAATGTAGATCCACTGTCCATCGAGACATTAACAATTGACAACGCAGTATTGGGTACAGCCATCATCGCAGTATAGTAGCACTTGCATATCTTTGTACAATGACAATTTAGTTCAAAGGCTATTCTAGAATCAGCATTGTATACTACGGTTATGGCAAGATATATTTACAATTGGCGGTACGGAACTTTGTACATCCACGAGCAGAGAAACGTATCCGTTGTATTAATCTGCTCAATCATGATTTAGATAATATAGCAATTCTAGGACAAAAGACACAAACACTGCCCTTCGAGATATTAACAAATGACAACAAATTACAGACTGCAGCCATCAGCACGATAATGTAGCCGTTGGATTACTTTGTTCATCGATGATATAAATTGCACTGCACTATAGAATGAGCCGTGTACAGTAAGGTTATGGCTAGGGGCATATGCAATTGATATTACTGTGCGTGGTACATCCACATACAGAGCACCGTAGCCGTTGAGTTAATCTGTTCAGTGATGATTTTGGTCCTATAATAACCCTGGAATGACAAATTACAGTTGCATATGCCCTCGCGATATTAATAATAGACAACACGGTACTGAGCACAGCCAACATCACTGTATTGTAGCCGTTGAATAAAATTTTACACTGATAATGTAATTTCCATGGCAATTCTAGGATAATCACTGCATACGACGGTCATGGCTAGAGATATCTATAATTGATAGTACGGTACTCAGTGCATCGACGGGCAGAGCAGAGAAGCCGCTGAATTAATTTGTTCAATGATAATTTGGATATTACGGAAAATCTAGAATGACAGCGAGATTATCGATTAACATGTGAGCATTTAGCAGTGGTTATCTCAGTACAGCATACGGCCATCACCACAGTACTGTAGCAGTTGGATTAGTTTGTTCATCGCTGTTATAAGTCCCAATGCAGTTCTGGAATAATCAGTGTATAGTACTGTTATGGCTAGGATATTTGTAACTGACTGTACGATGCTTATCACACCGACCAGCAGAGCACTGTAGCCGTTGGATTAGTTTGTCCATGATTGGTATAAATTCCATAGCAATTCTAGAATAATCAGTGTATAGTTCGGTTATGGCCAGGGACATTTATAATTGACGGTACGGTGCTTAGTACATTCGCCAACAAAGAAATGTAGCCGTTGGATTAATCTGTTCAATGTTGATTTCGATGCTGTAGCAATTCCCGGATTACAAGATACAGATCCACTGTCCCTCGAGATATTAAAGACTGACAACACAGTATTGAGTATAGTCATCAGCAATTTACGGCAGCCGTTGGATTACTTTGTACACTGATAACTCGAATTCTATAGCAATTCTGGAATGACAAAGGACAGATCCGTTACCCCTCGGTACACTTACAATTGACAACCCAGTACTGAGTACAGCCATCGTCAGTGTACAGTAGCCATTGGATTGCTTTGTCCACTGATGATTTAAATTCTATTGCAAATCAAGAGTTTCATAGCACAGATCCATTATCCTTCGATATATTAAGAATTGTCAACACAGTACAGATGCAGCCATGGTCACAATACCTTAGCCGTTGGATTACTTTGCTCACTGATGTCTTAAGTTGCATAGCAATTCTAGAATAAACTATGTATATAACGGGTGTGGCTAGCGACACATGCATTCGACAGTGCGGCACATAGTTCATCCACCAGCAGAGAAGAGTAGCAGGTGTTTCAATCTCTCTAATGATGATTTAGAGTGTGCAGTAATTCTAAAATGGCTGTGTGCACGTCCATTGGCCCTCCAGTCATCAGCAATTGATAACACAGTAGAGAGTACAGGCACCACCACTGTACTGTTGCCGTTGGATTAACTTGATCATCGATGATACAAATTCCACAGCTACACCAGAATAACCAGTGCATAGTACGGTTATGGCTAGGGATATTTTCATCTGAGAGCACGATACTCAGTACATCCACCAGTAGAGCACAGCAGTCGTTTCATTTATCTGTTCAATGATGATTTATTATTTATAGCAATTCTACAATGGCAAAGGACATATCCATTAACCCTCGAGATACTAACAATTCGCAACACAGTACTGAGTACTGGCATCATAACAGTAATGCAGCCGTTGAACTACTTTGTACACAGATCATGTAAATTCCAAAGTAATTCTATAATAAGCCACGTATGGTACGGTTATGGTTAGAGATATCTACAATTAACAGTACGTTACATATTTCATCCATCAATATAGCACTCTTGCTGTTAGAGTAATCTGTTCACAGATGTTGTGTATCCTATATCAGTTCTAGAATGAGTAATGCACGTCCATCGAGACTTTAACAATTGACAACACAGTACTGAGTATAGCAATCATCACAGTAATGTAGCCGTTGGACTACGTTGTCCACTGTTGACACAAATTGCGGAGAAATTCTGGAGTAATCAATGTATAGTACATTTATGACTACAGATATTTCCAATTGACAGTACAGTATATATTACCTTCACCATTATAGTACTGTAGCCTATGGATTAATCTGTTCAATGATGATTTAGATTCTGTAATAGTTCTATAATGACAAAATACAGATACAATGTCCCTCGAGGAATTAACAATAGACAACACAATACTGAATGCAGCCGTCATCACTGTACGGCATCCGTTGGATTACTTTGTTCACTTATGATTTAAATTCTATAGCAATTCCAAAATGACATAGCACAGATCCGTTAACACTCGATATATTAACAATTGACAACACAGTACTGAGTACAGCCATCATCACCATACCGTACCCGTTGGATTAATTTGTTGATCGATGACATAAATTCCACAGCAATACTAGAATAATCAGTGTATGATACAGTTATTGATCGGTGTGTTTACAATTGGCAGTACCGTGCTTGTTACATTCACAAACAGATCACTGTAGCCGTTGGATTAACCTATTTATTGACTATTTGAACCGTACGACGATTCTAGTATGTCAATGGATATACTAAATATCGGTAGAGGTATAGACAGTTGACCGTAGGGTACCGATTGTAGTCGTCTGCACAACACTATAGCGTTTGGATTAATCTGTTCGCTGATCATCTGTGTTCTTCAACAATTGTGGAATGACCAATGGATAGAGAAATTGTCTCTGGAGACATTGACATATGACAGTACGGTACAGAGTGCAGTTTTGTACAAGCAACCATCACCATTGCCATAAACCAATCGGTTGTCACCTACGTCCTTCAGCAAGTCTACCATTACCATTTGATAGAGCATTTGTCGCTACAGGCATTGACATGTGGCAACAGAGTGCGAGTATAGCCATCTGCGGATTACTTTAGCCATTGCAGTAGTCCTTTCACTGATCATATATGTTCAACTGATATTCCGGAACGATCGATTGGTGGATCAACGAACACTAGAGATATTGAGGATTGACAATACAGTATATAGTGCAAATGCCAACAGAGTACTATAGCCATTGGATTAACCTATACACTGATTACTTGGAATCTATAGCAACTCTAGATTGTCGATAGGTTAGGTTAATTAAAACTGGAGATATTATCAATTGACAATGCACTACTGAGTACACCCGCTCATTGGTATATTGAGATATTGAGATGTTTACAATGGACAGTACGGGGCATAGTAAATCCACCAACAGATCACTGTTGCCTTTGGAAAAGTCTCACAATTATGTCTTAAATTCTATAGCAGTTCAAGAATGACAAAGAGAGATCCATTGTCACGCGAGGTATTAAAAATTGACAAGACAGAAATGAGTACAACTATCATCACAGTACAATAGCCATTCAATTAATCTGTTCACTCACGATTTAAACCCATAGCAATTGTAGCAGGATCAATCCACAGACCAGTTATGGCTAGCGATATTTATAATGGACATTACGGTACTTAGTGCGTTCACCAGCAGGGCATAGTTGCCGTTGGATTAATCGGTCCACTGATGGTTTATATTCTATAGCAATTCCAGTGTGACAAGAGACGTATCCAATATCGCTCGAGTCATAGACATTCGACAAAGCAGAGCTGAATATAGCCATCATCACAATACTGTTGCCGTTGGATTAGTCTGTTCACTGATGCTTTAAATTTCACTGATAATTTGTATCCTATGACAGTTCTAGATTGATCAAGGTGTAAATCTGTTGTACCAGGAGACATTAACAACTGATAGTACAGTACTGACTACAGCTATCGACGCAGTACCGAAGCCATTGTATCAACCTATTCCTATCTGATCTAGCTTATATTGCTATGCTAGTACGATCAATTGTCGCTAAGGATACCTACAATTTAAGATACAGCATTGAGACTTGTAATCTAAACAGTACCACGTCCATTGGTTTAATCTACTCGCGGATCATCCATGTTCTATATAAATTCCAGAATGGCTAATTTATGGATTAATTACCCCTAGACATATTGACAGACGTCAGTACAGCACAAAGTGCATTCATGAACGCAGTACTCCAGCAGTTGGATGAATATGATATGATTCAATGAGTATTTAAATTCTGCTGCATTTCTGGAATGACGAAAGAAAGATCAATTATCGCTCGAGAGCATAAGCTATGAGAGTACAGTACAGAGTGCAGAAACTAACTCTCCACTGCAACGGTTGTATTGAACTGTTTAACGATGACATGAGTTCTGTAGCATTTCCAGAATGAGAAGAGTTAGATCAATTGTCGATCGAGATGTTAACAATTGACAAGAGGGTATTGAGTACATCCACCATCACAGTCCTGTAGCCGTTGGAATTATTTGTGCACTGATGATTTATATTAAGCAGCAGCTCAAGAATAATCAATGCATATATCAGTTATGGCTAGAGATATTTACAATTGACAGTACGGCAATTTGTATATTCACCAACAGAGCAGTCTAGCTGTCAGATTAATCTGTCCACTGATGATAATAATTCTACAGCAGTTCGAGAATGATCAAAGTATGAATCAGTTATAGCTAAAGCTATTAACAATTGGAAATGCACTATCCAGTATAGCAATCAACAAAGTAAAACAGCCATTGTAATAACTTATCTTCTGATCATCTTTATTCTATTGCTAATCATGAACGATACATGAATAGATCAATTATCGCTTTAGATATAGACAACTGAACATGCAATATTGAGTGTGGCTGTCTAGGCAGTGTGATATCCAGCGGATTAATATTTTCGCTGATCATTTAACTTCTACAGCAATTCTAGAATGAGCAATGCATAGATCAAATTTCGCTTCAAATATTGATAATTGTTAAAACTTTACCGAGCGTAGGCATCTACATAATACTATAGCCATTGATTTAATCTGTTCACTGAAGTCTGAACCTCTACAGCAGTTCTAGAATGATCAAAGGTTCAATCAGTTATACCTGGAGATACGATCATTTGAAAATACACTACTGAGTATGGAAATTAGCAGTGCTACGGCCATTGTATTAACCATTCCTGTGATCATGTATTTCATATTGCATTTCTACAATTATCGATGTTTTGATCAATTTTAGATAGAGACATTGTGAATTGAAAATACAGTACTGAGCATACCCATCTACGGAATACAATTTTCACTTGATTAGACCGTTCACTGATCACCTAACACCTACAGCAATACCTGACCCGTCTACAACATTCTACAGTCATTCTGCAGTTGCTGAAGGAATAAAACGATCAGCGAACAGATTAATACAATGGCTAAAGTATTGTGTAGATAACTACACTCGGTACTGTATTGTCATTTGTCAATACACTACAGATATATGATGTATAGGTTGATCATTCAAAAATTTTTATAGAGTAAAAATCATTAGTGAAAAGAATAATCCAACGACAACTGCGCTCTATTGGTGGATGTACTGCGTACTGTACTATCAATTGTAAATACCTCCAGCCATATTTGATCTGTACATTGATTATTCTAGGATTGCTCTAGAATTTAAGTCTTCACTGAAAAGATTAATCAAACGCCTACAGTACTGTGATGATGGCTGTGCTATCTACTGTGTTGTCAATCGTTAATATTTCGAGAGATGGTGGACCTGTACTTCGTCATTCTGGGACTGTTATAGAATTTAAAGCATCACTGAACAAATTAATACAGCGAATGCAGTGCTTTGCTGGTGGATGTACTATGTACCGTACTGTCAGTTGGAAATATCTCAAGGCATAACAGTAATATACATTGATTATTCCAGAATTGCTTTGTAATTTACATCATCAGTGAACAAACTAGTGCAAGGTCTACATTACTGTGATGATGGCTGCGCTCGGTACTGTGTTGTCACTTTTTAATATCTCGAGGGATGATGTTCTGCATTTCTCGTCCCAGTAGTGCTGTAGAGTATGCATCATATGTTAACAGATTAATCCAACGGCTACATTGCAGTATTGGTGGATGTAATAAGTACAGTACTGTCAATTGGAAGTATCTCTAGCCGTAACCGTAATATAAATTGGTTACACCAGAATAGCTTTCGAATATACAACATCTTCGCAAAAAGCCGCTCATCGGCTACAGTATTGTGATGATGGCTGTACTCAGTACTGTGTTGTCATTCGCTAATATCACGACGGATAATGGATCTGTCTTTTGTCATTCTGGAATTGCTATGAAATCTAAATCATCATTGAATAGATTAATACAGCGGTTTCAGTGCTATACTGGTGTATGCAATAAGTACCACTAGCCATAACCGTACAATATATAGGCTATTCTAGAATAATGTCAGAATTTCCATAATCAGTCAGTAAAATATTCTAACGTCTACAATACTGCGTTGATGGCTGTACTCTGGAAAGTGTTTTGAAGCTTTAATTTCTTGACGATCATTGTATCTGTATTTTGTCGTTCTAACATTGTTATAGAATTTACATCATGATTGAACACATTTATCCATCGGCTACGTTGAAATATTGGTAGATGTAATACGTACCGTACTGTCAGCAGGTAATATCTCAAGCAGTAACAGTAATATGCATTGATATTGCAGTATTGCCTTATAATTTACATTATCAGTGGACAAAGTAGTCCGACGGCTACAGTCCTGTGATAATGGCTGTACTAAGTACTGTGTTCCCAATTGTTAACGTGGCGAGGGATGATGGACCTGTATTATGTCATTCTAGACTTTCCATAAGATCGATATCTTCGTTGCACAGCCTAATCCAAGGACTACAGTGCTATATTGGTGGATATACTAAGCATCGTACTGTCAGTTTTAAATATCCCTAGCTATAACCTTACCATACACTGATTATCCTAGAATTGCTTTGGTATTTGCGTCATCTGTGAACAAATGATCCAACGTCTGCAGCACTGTGATGAGGGGTGTAGTCACTAATGAGTTATTAATTGTTAATATCTTGAGGGCTAGTGGACCAGTATTTTGTCATTCCACAATTGTTATAGAATTTATATCATCATTGAACAGTTTAACCCAATGGCTACTATGATATATTGGTGGATGTAGTAAGTATCGTACTCTCATTTGTAAATATCTCAAGTCATAACCGTAGCATACATTGATTATTCCAGAAATGCTTTCGAATTTACATCACCAGTGAACAATGTTATCCAACGGATACAGAACTGTGTTGATGGCTGTGCTCAGTAATTTGTTGTCATTTTTTAATATATCGGGGGTAAATGTTTCTGCATTTTTCGTTCTGGCATCCCTGTGGCGTATACGTCATCAGTAAACAAACAAATAATACGGCACCCGTGATCGGGTTGGAAGATGTACTAAATGCCGTACAGTTAATTGTAAATATCACTTGCCATGAACGAACCATACATAGTTTATTCTAGAATCACATTCGAATTTACATCATGAGTGAGCAAAGTAGTCCAACGTCTACATTACTTTGATGGTGGCTGTGCTTTGTACTGTGTTGTCAGTTGTTAATATCTCGAGAATCAGAGGATCTGTATTTGGTCATTCCAGAATTGTTATAAATTTAAATCATCATTGAACACAGTAATGAAACTGCTACACTGTTATGTTGGTGTATGTAATAAGTACTGTACCGTCAATTGAAAATGTCTCAAGCCATGACCGTGATATACAATGTATATACCAGAATTTCTTTGGAATGTTCATCACTAGTGAACAAAGTAAATCATCGGCTACAATACTGTGATTACGGCAGTACTCAGTACATTGTTGTCATTTGCTAATATCTCGAGGGATAATGGATCTGCATTTCTCGATCTGGAATTGCTGTGTAATATGACTATTGTTAATATCTCGAGGGACAGTGGATCTGGATTTTGTTATTCCAGAATTTATATAGAATTTAAATCATCACGGAACAGATTAATCTAACGGCTACAGAGCTGCATTGGAGGATGTAATAATTACCGCATTTTCAATTGGAAATATCTCAAGCCAGAACCGTAATGTACTTCGACTACTCTAGAATTGCATTGGAATTTACATCATAAATGAACAAAGTAGTACATCGTCTACATTTCTCTTATTATGGCTGTACTCAGATCTGTGTTGTCAATAGTTAATATCTCGTGGGATGGTGGACCTGCGCTTTGTCATTCCAGAAATGTCATACAATTTAAGCGATCACTGTACAGTGTAACCCAACGGCTACAGTGCTATATTGGTGGATGCAGTAAGCAGCGTACTATAAATTATAAACATCTCAAACATTAACCGAAATAAACAATGATAATTTCAGAATAGCTTTTGAATTTACATCAATGAACAAAGCAGTCCTACGGTTACAATAATGTGATGATGGCTGTACTCTTTACCGTTTTGTCATTTGTTAGTACCTTTTGTGATAGTGGACCTATATGTTGTCATTTTAGAAGTGTTATAAATTTAAGTCGTCACTGAGCAGTTTAGTCCAACGGAGACAGAGCTATATTGGTGGATGTAGTATGTACCGTACTGTCAACTGGAAGTATACCAAGCCATAACCGTAATATACAATGATTATTCCGGTGTAGCTTCAGAAATTTCATCATTATTTCACAATGTTATTCAACGGCTACGTTACTGTGGTGATGGCTGTAATCAGTGCTGTGTTGTAATCTGATAATATCTCGAGGTATAATGTTTCCGAATTTCTCGTTCTAGCATTGGGGTGGAATATAAAACGTCAGTGAACAGATTAATCCAACGATAAGAGGGATCCGTTTTAAAATGTACTAAACGCCGTACTGTCAATTGCAAATAACACTAGCCAAAACCGTACTCTACATAGGTTATTCTAGAATCACTTTATAATTTCCATCATCAGCAGACAAAGTGCCCATCTGATAAATTTATGCGATGGTGGCAGCGCTCAGTACTGTATCTTCTATTGTTAATATCTCGAAGATCAGTGTACCTTTATTTTGTAATTCTACAATTGTTATAGAAATTAAATCATCATTGAACAGAATAATCCAGCGGCTGCTGTGTTATATTGGGGGATGTAGTAAGAGCCGTACTGTCCAATGGAAATACCCCAAGTCACAACTGTAGTATAAAATGATTATTCCAGAACAGTTGTTGAATTTATATCAGTGAACAAAGCATTCCAACGGCTACATTATTATGATGATGGCTCTGCCCAGTGGAATGTCGTCGAAGAATTATTTTCTCGAAGAATAACGGACCTGCATGTTACATTCTACAACTGCTGCAGAATATACTTTTTCAGTGAACAATTTAATCCAACGGCAACGGTGCTCTATTGGTAGATGTAATAATTGCCATACAGTGAATTGTAAATGTCACTAGCCACAACGGCGCTATACACATATTATTTAAGAATAACATTAGAATTTCGATCATAAGTGTACAAAGGAGTACAACGTCTACGTTTCAGTGATGATGGCTGTACTCTAAGCTTTTTAATCAATTGTTAATATCTAGGGGGTCGTGGAACTGTATTTTGTCATTCTAGAATTATTATAGCATTTAAATCGTCATTAAACAGTCTGACTCAAAGTCTACTGCGCGATACAGGTGGATGTATTATGTACCGTACCCTAAATTGGAAATATCTCAGGAATTATCCACACTACACATAGCTTATTCTGGAGTCACAATCGAATTTTCACCATCAGTGGACAAAGAAGACCAACGGCTACATCACAGTGATGATGGCTGCCCCCAGTATCTTTGTGTCAATTGTTAATATCGCGAGGGTTATTGGACTTCCATTTTGTCAATCTAGAATTGTTAAGGAATTTAAATCATCAATGAAGAGATTATCCAAGCGGCTAGTGTGCTATATTGGTGGTTATAATAAGTAACGTAATGTAAATTGTAAATATCTCTAGCCACAACCGTAGCAAGAGTTGAGTACTCTAGAATTATTTTGGAACCGACATTGTTAGTGAAGAATGTTATTCAACCGTTACAGTACTGTGATGATGGCTGAACTCAGTACTGTGTTGTCAATTGTTAGTATCTCGAGGGATAATTGATATGTCTTTTGTCATTCTGGACTAGCTACAAGATCTAAATCACAATGGAACGGATTAATCCAACGGCATCTGTGTTCTCCTGGAATATGTACTGATAAACGCAGAGTGAATTCTTAACGTCACTAGCCACAACCGTTGTAGACACATTTTGTTCCAGAATTACTTACTAATTTTCATCATCAGTGAACATAGTGGTACAACGGCTGGGTTACTGCGATGATGACTGAACTCAGTACTGTGTTGTCAATTGCTAATAACTCGAGGGTCAGTGTCTGCATTCTGTCATTCTAGTATCGTTATAGAATGTAAATCATAATGGGACAGGTGAATCCAGCGGCCACTTTGATATATTGATGAACGTAATTGGTACCACACGTACAATTTTATATATTTTGTTCCTTAACCGTAATATACTTTGATTACTGAGAGTTGCTTTAGAATTTACATCATCAGTGAACAAAGCGGACCAACGGCTACATTACTGTGGCGAGGGCTGCACTGAGTACTGTTCTGTCAAATGTTAATGTCTCGAGGGTAAGCGGATCTGTATTTTGACATTCTAGTATTGTTATAGAATTTAAATCATCAATGAACAGGCGAATCCAACGGCTACAGTGCTATATTAGTGAACGTAACAAGTACCATACTGGCAATAGGAAATATCTGCAGCCATAACAGTGCTATACATTGATTACTCCAGAATTGCTTTGGAACTTTCAACATCAGTGAACAAAGTAGTCCAACGGCTACACTACTGTGATGATGGCTGTACTAGGTACAGGGTGGTCTATTGATAATATAATGAGGGATAATGGTTCTGTCTTTTGCTTACTAGAATAGCTGCAATATATAAATCATCGTTGAACAGATTATTCCAACGGCAACTTTGCACTCTTGGAAGATGAACTAATTACTGTACTGTTATATCTAAACCTCACTAGCCATTTCCATAGAATGCATTTCATTCCAGAGTAACTTAGGAACACTCATCATCAGTGAACAAAGCAGTCCAATGTTTACATTGCTGTGACGATGACTGTAATCAGTACAGTGTTGTCAATTGATAATATCTCGAGGGGCAGTGGATCTGTAATTTGTCGTTCTGGAATTGTTATATCATAATAACCATAATTGAGCAGATTAATCCAACAGCTACCGTGATATATTGGGGATACAATGAATACATGGCGGTCAACTTTAAATATTTCAAGCCATAAACCTTATATACATTGATTATTCCAGAATTAGTTTGGAAACTTTATCATTGGTGAGCAAGGTATTCCAAACCTTAAACTACCGTGAAGATGACTATACAAACTGCAGTGTTGTAAATTGTTAATATCTCGAGGTACAATGTGCCTTTCTCCTGTCATTCTAAATAGCTATAAAATTCAAATCATCATTGAACAGATTAATACACCGGCTGCAGTGCTCTATTCGTAGTTGTACTAAATGACGTACATTCAATTGCAAATATATCACTAGCCATAAACGCGCTATAGTTTGGTTATTCTAGAATTACTTTCGAATTTACATCATCAGTGATAGAAGAAGACCAACGGCTACACTAATATGATGATAGCTGTGCTCAGTACTGTGTTGTCGATTTTTAATATCTCGAGGGACAGTGGATCTGCATTTATCGTTCCAGGATTGCTGTACGTTATAATACTTTAGTGACCAATCTAATCCAACGGCAACAGTGCTATGATGGTAGACGTACCAATTACCGTGCTGTGAATTCTAGAAGAAGGCTAGACACAACCGAAGCATACAGTATTTATTGCAGGAATACTTAGGAATTTACATCATTAGTGAACAAAGTGGTCCAACGGCTAGGTTACTGTGATGATAACTGAACTAAGTGCTGCTTTGTAAATTGTTAATACCTCGAGGTATGATAGTTCTGTCTTCTGTCATTCTAGAATTCCGTTAAAATCGATATCATCATTGAACAGAATAATGCAGCAGCTACAGTGGCCTGCTGGTGGATGTAGTAAGTACCGCGCTGTCCGGTGGAAATATCTCTAGACATAACCGTAACAAACATTGATTACTCCGGAATTGAGTTAGAATATACATCGTGAGTGCACAAAGTAGTCCAACGGTTACAGTAGTGTGATGATGGCTGTACTCGGTAATGTGTTGTCAATTGTTAATATCTTGTGGTATAATGGACATATCTGTCATTCTAGTATTGCTATGAAATCGATATCATCATTGAACAGATTGATACAGTGGCTGCAGCTCTCTGCTGGTTGTTGTACGCGGCACCGTGCTGTCAGTTGGAAAAATCTCTAGACCTAACCGTACCATACATTGGTTATTCCATTATTGCTTTGCAATTTACATCATCAGTTAACAAAATAGACCGACGGCTACAGGACAGTGGCGATGGATGTAATCAGTTATCTGTCGTCAGCTTATTCTACCTCGAAGTACAATGGATCTGTCTTTTGCATTCTAGAATAACTATAAAATATAAATCATCTATGAGCAGATTAATCCAACGGCATCAGTGCTTCTTTGGAATATGTTCTAATTACCGTACTGTGAATTGTAAATGTCACTAACCCTAACACTAGTATACGTAAGTTCTTCCAGGATTACTTTGGAACTTGCATGATCAGTGCACAAAGCTGTCCAACGGCTATATAACTATGATCATGGCTGCACTGATTACTCTGTTGTTAATTGTTAATATCTCGAATCATAATGGATCTCTCTTTTGTCATTCTGGAATAGCTACACTATCTAAATCATTATTGAACAGATAAGCACAGCGGTTGCAGTGCTCTGCTGGTGTATGTACTAAGTACCGTGCCGTCAGATCGAAATATCGGTAGCTATGACTGTACAATTCATTTATTATTATAGAAGTCCCTTGGATCTGACATTATCGGTGAACAACGTTTTTCAACTGTTACATTATTGTGGCGGTGGCTGTACTCAGTACATCGTTATCAATTGTTAATGTCTCGAGGGATAGTTGATGTGCATTTCTCGCTCTAGCATTGGTGCGAAATATACATCATAAGTAAACTGGTTAATCCCACGGCAAGAGTACTCTATGGGAAGATATATTAAATGCCGTTCTCCCAATTGTAAAAGTCAGTTACCGTAACCGTAGTATACTAAGGTTACTCCAGAAATGCTTTGGAAATTGCATCATCAGTGAACGGAGTAGTCCAACGTCTACATGACGGTGATCATGGCTCTACTCAGGACTGTGCCGTCAATTGTCAAAGTCTCGAGGGTCAGAGGATCTGTATTTTGTCATTCTATAATTGTTATAGAACTCAAATCACCATTCAACAGATTAATCCAACGGCTCCAGTGCTACACTGGTGGATGTAATAAGTACCGTACAGTCAATTTGAAATTTCTTAAGCCGGAACCGTAATATACACTCATAACTTCGGAAATGCTTTGGAATTTATATCATCAGTGAACAAATTTTTCCAACGGCTACATTACTGTGTTGAAGGCTGCGCACAGTACTGGGCTGTCAATTGTTAATATCGCGAGGAACAACAGATCTGGATCTCTCGTTCTAGAATTGCTGTACAATAATCAACTAGAGTGACAAATTTATTCCAACGGCAAGGGTGCTCTGTTGGAAGATGTAATAAATGTCGTACTGTCAATTGTAAATGACACTAGCAATATCCGCACTATGCATAGGTTATTCTAGAATCTCATTCGAATTTACATTATCAGCGAGCAACGTAGTCCAACCGCTATATTACAGCGATGGTGGGTGATCTGTGTTCTAAATTGCTAATATCTTGAGGTTCAGTGGGTCTGTATTTTGTTATTCTAGAGTTGTTATAGAAATTAATCATCACTGAACAGAACAATCCGACGGCTACTCTTCTATATTGGTGGCTGTAATAGGTATTGTACTATCAGCTGGAAATTTCTCAAACCGCAACAGTAGTATACGTTGATTATTCCAGAATAGCTTTGGAACTTACATAAACAGTGAACGTAGTTATTGAACGGCAACGATATTGTAATGGTGGTTGTACCCGTTACTGTGTTGTCATTTGTTAATTCCTCGAGGGACAATGGATCTGCGTATCTCGTTCCAAAGATGCTGTGGAATATACGTCATTAGTGAATTGAAGAGATTAATCTAACGGCTACCGCGCTATACTTGTGAATGTAATAAGTACATTATGACGATTGGAGATATCTCAAGCCATGATACTCATAAGTGTAATATACATTGTGTAATCCATAACTGCTTTTGAATTTGCGCCATCATTGGACAAAGTAGTAAAACGGCAGCAGTACTGTGGTGATGGCTGTACTCAGTGCTGTTTTGTAAACCCTGAATGTCACGACGGATCATGGACCTTCATTTATCATTCCAGAAAGCTATAAAACGCATACCAACAGAGTACAGGATAATACAGCGGCTACAGTCCAATATTGGTGAATGTAATAAGTACCGTACTGTTAATTGGGAATTTCTCCAGCCATAACCGTAATATACACTGATTATTCCGGAATTGATTGGCATTTACATCATCTGTGGACAAAGAGGTCTAACGGCTGCACTAGAGTTATGATTGCTGTATTCATTACTGTGTTCATGATTGTTGACGTCTCAAGGGAAAATGTACCTTCATTTTGCACTCTATATTTGCTGTAGCAGTTGCATCTTCAGTGACTTATTTAATCCAACCCCACCAGTGCTCCGTTGATAGATGTACTAATTACCGTACAGTGAAATGTAAATAACACTAACCATACCCGTAGTGTACGCGCGCTATTCCAGAATTACTTTGGTATTTACATCGTCAGTGAACAAGGTAGACCAACTTCAAAGTTACTGTGAAAATGCCTGTAGTCAGTAAAGTGTCCTCAATTGTTGATAGCTCATGGGACAGTGGACCAGTGTTTTGTCATTCTAGAATTGTTGTAGAATTTAAATCATCACGGAACAGTTTAGTCTATCGCCCAAAGTGCTATATTGGTGAATGTAGCATGTGCCGCACCGTCGATTGGAAATGTCTCAATTCACGACCGTAACATACATTGATTGTACCAAAATTGCTTTAAAATTTACATCATCAGTGAACAAAGTAGTCCAACGGCTGCGTTACTCTGATGACGGCTGTATTCAGTAATGTGTTGTCTATTGTTAATATCTCGATGAATAATGGATCGGTCCTTTATCATTCCAGAAATGCTATGAAATCAAAGTCAACAATCAACGGGTTAATACAGCGGCAGCTAATCTCTGCCGGTTGATGTACATAGTACCGCGCTGTCAGTTGGAAATATCTCTGGTCACAACAGTAATAAACATTCCTTATTCTAGAATGCCTTGCAACTGGCATTTTCAGTGAACAAGGTTATTCAACCGTAACGCTAATGTGATGATTGCTATAAACAGTACTGTGATGCCAATTGTTGATATCTCGAGGGATAATGGATGTGCCATTTGTGAGTATAGAGTTGCCATGAAATCGATATCATCATTGGACAGATTAATACAGCGGCTACAGTGCTATATTGGTGTATGTAATAAGCACCGTGCTTCGATTGGAAATATCTCAAGCCATAGCCGTAACATAAAATGGGTATTCCGTAATTGCCATTAACTTTACGACATCAGTGAACAAAGTAGTCCATCGGCTACAGAAATGTCACAATGGCTGTACCCAGTGCTTTGTTGTCAATTGTTAACATCTCGAGGGATATTGGATATGTCTTTTGTCATTCTAGATTAGCTGCAAAATCTAAATCAACACTCGACTGATTAATGGAACGGCTGCAAATCTCTGCCGGTTGATGCACTAATTAAAGTGCTGTGAAATGTATATATCACTAGACATAACCATAGTTTACATTAGTTGTTACAGAATTACTTTGAAGCTTACATCATCAGTGAAGAAAGCAGTCCAACGTATATTACTGTGAGGATGACTGTACTCAGTACAGTGTTGTCAATTGTTACCACCTCGAGGGATATTGGACCTGCATTTTGTCGTTCCAGAATCGATGTAGAATATAAATCATCACCGAAATGTTTAGTCCATTGCCTAAAGCGCTACAGTGGTGGATGTAACATGTACCGTACTGTCAATTGGAAATATCTCAAGCCACAACCGTAATATTCGTTGGTTATATCAGAATTGGTTTGGGACTTACGTCATGAGCGGACAAAGTATTCCAACGGCTACATGAATGTAATGAAGGCTGTACTCAGTACTATGCTCTCAATTGCTAATATCTCGAGGGATAGTGGATCAGCATTTCTTACTATAGAGTTGCTGTGGAATATACAGCATCAGTGAACAGATTAATCCAATGGCAGCATTGTTCTGTTGGAAGATGTACTAAATGGCGTAATGTCAATTGTAAGTATCACTAGCCATAATCGCAATGTACATAGGTATTTCTATAATCGCTTTCGAAATTCATCATCAGTGAACAAAGTAT
The DNA here is from genome assembly GCF_001483705.2 of Eufriesea mexicana. Lineage (NCBI taxonomy): Eukaryota > Metazoa > Arthropoda > Insecta > Hymenoptera > Apidae > Eufriesea > Eufriesea mexicana. The sequence continues at coordinate 67,964 of NW_016907999.1, forward strand.
TCCAACGGCTACAGTTCTGTGATGATGGTTGTATGCAGTACTGCGTCGCCAATCGTTAAATATTCGACTGTATGTGGATCTGTATTTTGCCATTCTAGAATTGCTATGACATCGGTGTCACCGTTGAACAGATTAATACTTCTCCCGTAGTGCTCTGCTGGTGGATGTACTGGGTACCGAGCTGTCACTTGGGAATATCTCTAATCACAACCGTACTATACATTGATTATTTTAGAATTGCTTTGGAAATGATACTATCAGTGGACTTAGTTATTCAACCGTTACAATACAGTGAGGATGGCTTTACTCTGTACTTTGTTGTCAACTGTTAATGTCTCGAGGGTTAATGGATCTGCATATCGCGTCCTAGAACTGCTGTAGAGTATACATAATCGGTGACCAATGTTGTGCAACGGCAGCAGTGCCACGTTGGTAAATGTACTAATAACTGTAATGTGAATTGTAAACATCACTAGCCATAACAGTCATATTAATAGGTTATTCCAGAATTACATAGGAATCTACATCATCAGTGAACAAAGTAGGCCAATGGAAACTGTACTGTGATGATGGCAGTACGCAGTAGTATGTTGTCAATTGTTAATATCCCGAGGGATAGTGGATCTGCATTTCTTGTTCTAGAGTTGCTGTGGAGCTTACATCATCAGTGAACAGATTAATCCAACGACATCGGTGCTCTGTTGGAAGGTTTACTAAATGCCGTAATGACAATTGTAAATATTACTAGACATAACCGCAATATACATAGGTTATTCTATAGTCACAGTTAATAAATGAGGTCCGTAAGCACAAAGTATTCATACTTTATTTAGCAACATTTATTATTAGCATTATTAGTATGAGCTTCTCTCATCTACAACTCTCTATTTCACCAATAAATTCTGATTTATTAACACATTAATACGATGCTACATCTTCTCTCTATTTCCATGCTTCCAGCCATAGCAAGCATCAGTGACATAAAGCGCGCCTCGCGGAAGTTTTTCCTACTACCTTAGCTTAGCGGGCATCTCACACTATACACACTCATTTACGTAGCGTTGGTCCAAATTATACATATTTCAACACACCTCCTTAATTTTGACCTTCTTAACTTTACACTCTTATAAGGATTCTTAAACTAGTCATTTTTGTAACTTAACTTAATCTCGTAACTGATCTAAATTTTTCAAACTTATCTCTTCCTAATGGTTTCGTCAAAATATCGGCTACGTTGTTCTCTGAATCAACCTTTACAGTGCCTATTTCTTGATGTTCATAGCATTCATATACGAAATGATAATGTAATTCATTATATTTCGAGTTTTTTTGTTAAATTTCCATATTTCGATATTGCGATTACACCTGAATTGTCTTCATTAATTTTTATTGGCTTTTCAATCTCTACATCAAAATCTTTTAGCAGTTCCTATAAAAATGGTATCTCGCTAACTGCTTCTGATAACGCTACATATTCAGCAGCTGTGGATGATTTTGTTAAACTGTTTCGCTTTCTCGATTTCCAAAATATAACATCTTCAAGTAGTCTTCTTGTGTAACCAGTAGTTGATTTTCTATCTGTTTTACATCCAGCCCAATCAGCGTCGACAAAGCAATACATTGTCTCAACATTTAAATTTCTTTGATACGTTAATTTTCTTTCTCGTGTAAGATAAAGATATTTGAAAACTCTTGAAGCATATTTAAGATGAGACTCATGGAAACAATTCTGGAACCGACTTAAATAGTTTGCACTATAACTAATGTCTGTTCGTGTTCCAATAGCAACATACAATAACGCTCCAACGAGATTTCTGTATTTCATTTGAATTGAGGCCGATTATGATGGTTCTAGGTTCAAATTTCGCTCCATCGGCGTACTATATAATTTGCTGTTCTTAATCTCGCATCTCTTTTCTAAAGTCTCAATGTAATGCTTCTAATCGAGTTTCATAACACCATTTTTAAAATCGTAATCTATGTTTATTCCCACATAAGTTTTCACTTCGAGTAAATCCTTCATTGCAAATCTTTTTGACAGTTTAGCTTTGAATTCCTTAAGTGTATCTTCGTTTCTTGCACAAACTAGTAAATCGTCTACAAGCAAAATTAAATATATTCGTTCATTCTTCTCAATTTCTGTGTATAAACAATAACTATTCTCATTTCTACGAAATCCTAATTTTACAATATATTCGTCAAAGCATTTATGCCAGGATTTAGGGCCTTCACGTAATGCATACAATGCTTTTCTCAATTTGTATACTTCTCCACTCATGTCATCATAACCCACTGGTAGCCTAACAAACACTTCAGATTTTACATTTCCATTAAGGAATGCGGTTTCCACATCCATTTGTGTTATTGTTAATTCATAATTACAACAGTACGCTAATAACAATTTTATTGACTCTATTTTTGCCACTGGGGAATGATAGCTCCTCCAGTATCCCATCCTGTTGAAAACGGCACACAACCAGCCTTGCTTTTATTCGATCATCAGCCTTATTTGTAAAAACCCATTATAAATCTAAAATTTTCTTGTCCTCCGGCTTGTCTACCAGCTCCCAAGTTTCATTTCTCTTAATCTATTTGTCTCGCTTTTCATTGCCTCATTCCATAAATCAAATTCGTTCCCATTTAGCGCTCCGTCATAGGTTCTTGGGCTATCTGCATTTAAAAGATTTACATATGTACAGTATGATTTAGAGTCATATTTCTTAGGTTTTACGTCTGACGTACGGATCTTCTCAGTTCTAGCTTAATATCGCAAAGACTCCCGTCTTCATTTTTACCTTTGTTAATAACATCTTCATGTTCATTGTTTGTTATCACATTTTCATGAACTTCCTCAGACTCTGTTCTTTCACCTACGTTCTCTATCCATTCATCATCAGATTCATCTTCTACATTATATCCTACTAATTTTTCATCTTCTATAATATCCACGTGACTAGCAACTATTACTTCATTATTAATTAACACTCTATAACCAGAATTTCCGTATCCTACCAATATACCAACATCAGCTTTTCTATCCCACTTGGACCTTCGTTTAATGTTTGGTACCTTTGTAAAAACTTTACACCCATACAACTTCAAATCCTCAATATTTGGCTTTCTTTTGAAAAATACTTCGATAGGAGTCTTAGTCTCCATGGTATTTGTTATAACCCAATTTCTCAGGTATGCAGCAGCTTTTACTCTTCCAGGCCAATATCTATTATTTATTTTTAACCGGAGAGAAAGCATCTAGCCGAATTCATTATAGTTCTACTGCAACGCTCAGCTGTTCCGTTCAGCTCGTGAACGAAACGTGGACAAGGCTCTAAGAGAAATCCCTTTTCACCAATTAATCTACTCATTTCATTATTTATATATTCCTTTCCGTTACCACACCTAAGTCTTTTTACCCTTGAGATAGTTAAATTTTCTACCTTACTTATATAGCCTGTAAAGCAATCATAAATTTCATTCTTCGATTTCAATGTACAAATTACAGTACATTTACTAAAATCATCAATGAAAGTTAAGAAACACTTTGATCCATCATATCCCGCTGTATGATGAGGCGCATTTAAATTTGTGTGCACTAACTAGAGAATTTTACATGATCTACTTCTATTGTTTCGAAATGGCAAATTGTGCATTTTGTTTTGAATGCACGTCCCACATTTTAGATAAATATGCTCCAAATTTTCTGGCATTCTGTCAACTAATCTTTCTGGCGCATCAAATTTAAATAATTGAAATTTACGTGACCTAAGGTTCTGTGTAATTTTTCTTTCTGTGTCATCCTTTCAACGCTCTTAGCCTAAGTTTGATTTTTTTCTATAGACCTACTGATTGTGTATAAACTATATCCTTTATGAGCAATTCCAATGGATTTTCCATACCTACCAAAGATTTTTGAAGTATTACGTATGGATACAATCTTATTCTCATCTGTTACTCTCGCATAACAAAGTAAATTTTCAACCATTTCCTATACACAGGATACATTGGATATTGTTATTTTAACTTTCTGTCCATAAACTTCAAGAATAGTAACAACTTTTCCTACTTTTGTCCCTTTTAGTATTCGTCCATTTCCAATTTTAACATTTATAGGGTCTTTTAATGTAACATTTTCAGAAAAATAAGAATCATCATTTATAATATGATACAAACAATCACTATCCAATAACTATCCATTTCTTATGTCTCACAACTACACGCATTCTTTCCACCCAAACATTCATCCTCATCCTCTTCTCGTTGAACTTGAGTCAGAAAGAATCTAGTTCCTTGAACGTAGTTTCTGTTGTTGTATGAGGACCTCGCATCGTGTTGTCCCATTCCATCATGGTACGACCGCCATCCCTTGCCACGGACTCTCTGGTTCCTACAACCTCCACGTTGACCATAACCGCGACCTCCTCGGCCACGAAATTCTTGATTAGCAGATTGTTGTCGCCAGGGTTGTCTGTCACCGTCTTCCCAGTGAGAACAACCACTGCTACTTGGTCTACTCGTATTCTGAGAATTTTGTGCTATATATCTATCTTTTCCACATTTGTGGCAATTCATAATTTTCTTATCGACCTTAAATACATTTGAAACCTTTTTGCCATTTTCTGATTGTCTTTGGGCTTCCCACATGGTAGTTGTGCTCTTCAGAAACTCACAAGCGCGATCCTTTGCATTCATTGTGTCTATCAAATCACAAACGCAGCACAGTGACTCTGGTAGCGTTTTTAGCATATAATGTAGTTTTTCACTTTCCTTAATTTCAGCACCTGCACTCATCGATTCATTAACAGTCTTCTCAAAATTCATAGAGAATGAACTTCAGTCGCCGTAATCCTTCAATCTCATTCGATCCAATTTATTTCTGATACATATCTGTAATGCTGTAGATTTTTATATATACATTTCATCAAATTTATCCAAGATTTCTATCGTCGTATCAATTCGTATCGTATTCAATTCAAGCACAAACTCCAGTTGGTCGTCCGATATGCTACAGTATATATAATTCATCACTTTTAAACTCAAATTATTCCAGTCAGTTTCATTTTCTGTTGTTAACCTTATAAGTGATGCCGATTCGTAGCACTCTTACCATTTCGGATACAGTAGAATAATTCTCTTCTACCATATTTCATAATCACACCTGTCAAAGATTGGAATCGTTGCAGCATCACCTCCCGACATTCTTTTGTTTATTGTTTTTTCTTCATTTACATTTTTTCTATTTTCCCCTTTTTCCTTTTCTTTCAGTAGCTTCATATCTCTGTTTATTTTCAATCTGTATACTTTCTAAGTATGATTCACTGTATATCACTCACTATCTCATATGGCTTCGTAACCTTCTTCACCGAGCACGTGTTGGAAACTACGGACTGCTGTCATGCTAATGAATGAGGTCCGTAAGTACAAAATATTCATACATTCTTTAATAGCATTTGTTATTAGTATTATTTAGGTGAGATCCACTCATCTGAAACGCTCGATGTCACTAATAACATGTGATATATTAACACATTAATGCGACGCTACATCTTCTCCCTACTTCCATACTTCCAAGCACAGGAAAGCATGAGTGACGTAAAGCGCGCCTCGCAGAAGCTTTTCCTACTACTCAAGCTTAGCAGGCACCTCACAATCTACACACTCATTGACGTAGCGGTGGTCAAAGTTATACGTATTTCAACAGTCACTTTCGAATTTCTTCATCAGTGAACAAAGTATTCCAACGGCTACAGTCCTGTGATAATGACTGTACTCAACACTGTGCTGTCAATTGTCAAAACCTTGAGGGATAACGGATCTGTCTTTTGTCATTCTAGAGTAGCTATGAAATCGGAATCATCATTGAACAGATTAGTACAGCGGCTCCAGTTCTCTGCTGGTTGATGTACTAGGTACCGTGCAGTCAGTTTGAAATACCTTTAGCCATAACCGTACAATACATTGATCATACTAGAATTGCATTGATACTGATATTATCAGAGAACTAATTTATACAACCTTTAACATAACGTGGAGATGGCTGTACTAAGTACTGTGTTGTCAGTTGATAATATCTCGAGGGATAATGGATCTTCATTTCTGGTTGTAGAAGTGCTGTGGGATATACATCATCAGTGAACAGATTAATCCAACGGCAACAATGCTCTGTTGGAAGATGTACTTATTGCCGTACTTTCAGTTGCAAATATCACTAGCAATACAGTACTATGCATAGGGCATTCTTTAATTTCTGTGGACTTTACATGATCAGTGAACAAAGCAGACCAGCGGCTACGCAACTGTGATGATGGCTGTACTAAGAACTGTGTTTTCAATTGTAAATATCTCGAGGGCCAGTGGAACTGCATATTGCCAATCTAGAAATGTTATAGTATTCAAGTCATCACTGAGCTGACTAATCCTGCGGTTACAGTGCTATACCTGTGGATGTAATGGTTACCTTACTGTCAATTGGATAAATCTAAGGATGTATATGTTGTATACGCTGATGATTCTGCAATTGCTGCGCAATTTATATCATCACTGGAAGAACTAATCCAACGGCTACAGCAATGTGATGATGGCTGTATTCTGTTCTGTCTAGTCAATTGCTAAATTCTCGAAGTATAACATATGTATTCGCTGTCACCCCAACATTTCTGTATAATCTGAGTCATCATTGAACAGATTAATCCAACGGCTACACTGCTCTACTTGTGGATGTACAAAGTGCCCTGCTGTCAATTGGAAGTAAAACCAGCAACAGCGATACTATTCTTTGCTTATTCCATAATTTCTTTGGAATTTACATCATCAGTGAAAAAAGTAGGCAAACATACACATTAATGTTCTGGTGGTTCTACTCAGTACTGTCTTGTCAACTGCTAATATATCGAGGGACAATGGATGTTCACTTTTCGTTCTAGAACTGCTGCAGCGTATACATCATGAGTGAATAGAATAATCCAACGCAACAATGCTCTGTTGGTAGATGTGCTAAGTACAGATGTGGTTATTGCAGGTATCACTAGCCATAACCGTACTATACATAGGTTGTTGTAGAATTACCTTAGAAATTTCATCACCTGTGAACAAAGTATCTCAACGTCTACATTACTTGTATGATGGCTGTACACAGTGCTAAGTTGTCAAATGTTAATATCTCGAGGGTTAATGGACCTGTGCTTTAACGTTCTAGAATTTTTATAATACCTAGGTCATCAATCATCAGATTTATCCAACGGCTGCAGTGCTTTGTTGGTGGATGTAGTATGCGCAGTACTGTCGATTGTAAATATCCCTAGCCATAACCGCACCATACAATGATTATCCTAGAACGGTTAGGGAACATATATCATCGATGGTCAAACTAATCCAACGACTGCAGTGCTGCGATGGTGGCCCTACTCTGTACGCTGTCGTCAATTGCTTTTACCTCGAGGGGTAATGGACCTGGACTCTGTCTTTCTGGGATTGTTATGTAACATAAATCACCATTGAACAGGTTATTCCAAACGATATAATGCTCTGCTGCTAGTACTACAAGGTACCGTACTGTCAATTGTAAATGCTACTAGCATCAACCTTACTATACATAAGGTATTCTGAAAATACTTTGGAATTTTCATCATCAGTGAAAAAGGTAGTCCTATGCCTGTATCACTGTGACGATGGCTGCGATATGTACTGTGTATTCAATCGTTAATATCTCCAGGGAGATCGGATACGTATTTTGTCATTCTTGAAATGTTATATAACTTAAGTCATCATTCAACAGACCACTCCAACGTCTACAGTGCTCTGTTGGTGTATGTAGTGAGTACTGTACTCTCTGTTGTAAATATCCTTAGCCATAACCGTACTATATACCGATAATCCCTCAATGGCTTTGGAACTTACATCAGTGGACAAGTAATGCAACGTTTACAGCACTGTGGTGATGGTTACACTCTGTACAGTGTCGTCAATTGATAATGTCTCGAAGGATAATGAACATGTATTTTGGCGTTCTAGAATTGTTATTAATGCAAAATCATCAGTGAAGAGGTTAATCGAAAGGCAACAGCGCACTGTTGGTAGATGTAGTAAGAACTGTACTGTTAATTGTAAATATCACTAGACATAACCATACTGTACATAGATAATTCTGGAATTTCTTTTGGAATATACGTCTTCAGTGAACAATGCAGTCAACGGTTACATTACTGTGATGATGGCCATAGTGAGTGCTGTGTAAACAATTGCTAATATCTCGAGTGATAATGGATCAGATCTTTATCATTCCAGAAATGTTACAAGACCTAAATCATCATTGAACGTACTGTTTCAACGGTTACAATGCTCTGTAGCTGGAATTACTAAGTACCGTACAGTCAATCGTAAATACCACATGCCGTAACCGTGCTATACATAAGGTATTCTGGAATTACATTGTAACATACGATATCAGTGTACCAAGTATTCCAACAGTTATGTTACTGTGATGATGCCCGTACTTAGCACTGTGTTGTCAAATGATAATATCATTAACATTATCGCAGCCATTCAAGGGTAATAAGTGGATAGTACGGTTATGGCTAGAGGCATTTGCAACTGACGTTGCAGTGATTAGTACAGCCACAATCACAGAACTGTAGCCGTTGTAATCCTTTGATCAGTGGTGTTAATGCCATAGCAATTCCAGAATGGTAATACGCAGATCCATCTTCCCAGGACATATTAACAATTGACAACACAGTACTGAGCACAACGTTCCTCATGTTAATATAGCCGTTGGACTACTTTGTCCACTGATGATGCATATTCCAATACAGTTCAGGAATAATCAATGTGTAGTACTGCTGAGGCTAGAGATATATCCAATTGACAGTACGCTACATAGTACATCCAGCAGCAGAGCAGTGTAGCCGCTGGATTAATCTGTTCATTGATGAATGAAATTATATGGCAATTCTAGAATGACACAAGGCAGATTCATTATCGCTCGAGATATTAACAATTGGCAATACAGTACAGAGTACAACAAACTACATCGTCACAAAGGTGCCGACGTTGGATTAATTTATTCACAGATGAGTTAAATTCCATAGGAATTCTGGTAAATTCAATGCATGTTTCGGTTATACCTACAGATGTTTGCCTCTTATAGCACTGTACATAGTACTCCCTCCAACAGATCACAGTAGCCGTTGTGTTCATCAGTTCGCTGGTGACATAAATTCTATAGCAATTCTATATTGATGAAAGCATAAGCCAGTCGTATTTCGAGACATTAACCATGGACAATACAGTATTGATTGCAGCCATCAAAGCAGAACGGCAGCCACTGTACCAGGCTAATCTAAGGTGATATATGCAGCATTCCTATTGCAGAATTATCACGGGATAGATGGACTGCAGCTAAGAAGGTTGACAATTGAAAATAAGGCGCTGAGTATAGCAACCTAAACAGGCAGGCTCACGCCAAGATCCATTGGATTAATCTGCCCAATGATCATCTCACGTCTACCCCAAAACTATAACGATTAAGGGATAGATTAATTACAGCGAGAAACATTGACAGTTGACAATATAGCACAGAGCGCAGTAATCAATAAACTACTATAGATGTTGAATCAATCTATTCAAACGATTTTACCCTCTCGGTAAGGAGGAGTTGGCCGCCGTTGTGCGTTCGTGGTAAGCGGAAATTTTTAAAATCACCTTCATTTGTTCACAGTATATTAATTAAAGTAAACGGCATTGACAGAAATAATCTGTTCCATTATCACAAACTTAGAATAAATAATAAAATTGTTAGTACAAAGCAATAAATGACAAAACAGGCAACGTAACTTCGTGTGACAGTTCACATATAGGTAAACAGTCTGTCCTAAAAGAAGGGATGAACGGAACAACGGAAACATTATTTCAGGTATTAAAATATATAACGGAGCAATTAGGACAGCCGGAATTTTAAACAGTGGTCGGTACATTAATGCGTAGTATAGAGAGTATTCATATCCACATAAACAGCCATAACCGCCGATTTTAGGCTTTGCGTCGATAACACCCAGAGTACGTTTCGTGGACGCCGCCGATAGGCGACGGTAGGACCCACAGGGCTATCCGCGGATTCCGCCACCAGGCGACGGTAGTAGACAGACGACGTTTCAAGGCCGCAGCGAACCGAAGGCAGTAATACACACGGAGCGTTCCGTGGACGCCGCCTTATGGCGGCACTGGTACCGAAAGGGTCAAATTCAGTAGCAATCCTAGAATGACAATAGAAATATTAATTAACGCTCGAGTTAGTAAGGTTTGACAATGCATTACTGCGCACAGCAATTAACAAAGTACTGTATCCGTTGAATATATATATGCATTGATGATTTACATTTTGTGGCAATAGAATGTCAATTGTCTCTCGAGATGGTAAGCATTCAAAATACATACACAGTACAACTATCACCACAGTACATGTAGCCATTGTTTCAGTTTTATCCATAAATGACGCATATTCAACTGCCATTCTGGAATAATCGATGCACACATCAGTTGTTGCTACATATATTTACAACTTACAACACAGTACTAAGTAAATCGGCTAATACAGCACGGCAGCAGCTGCATTCATCTGTTCGCTGATGATTTAAATGCGACAGGATTTCAGCAATAATTGAATATTATGTCAGTTGTATTTGGAGATACTGACTACTGAAAATACAGAACTGGATATATCCATCTTCGTACTACTATAGCGACTCTATCAAGCTATTCCATGATAATCTGGGTTATATTGATATTTTAGAATGATCACAGGATGTCTTAACTAACGCGAGGGGTATTGACAATTGAAAATGCAGTACTAAGTGTAGCGATATGCAAAACGATATAGCCGTTGTATTAATCAAATAGCTGACAACCTAAGTTATTCAGCAATTGTAGAATGATCAGTGGAGAGAGAAATTGTACCGGGAGACATTGATATATGTCAATACAGTATTGAGTACGGCAAGCATGGTAGCACTGTACCTGTTTGACTAACATGTTCACTGATGGTTTATATTCCATAGCAGATCTAGAATGACAAAAGAGGTTTCCATTATCGCTTGAGACGTTAACAAGTGGCAACACAGTACTGAGTACAGCCAACGTCACAGTTCTGTAGCCGTTGGACTAATTTGTTCACTGATAATTTAAATTCCACAGCAATTCTAGCATAATCACTACAATGATCAGTTATGGCTGGAGATATATACAATTGGCAGTACGGTGCTTATTACATCCACCAACAGTGCTCTGTAGCCGTTGCATTAGTCTGTTCGTTGATGACTTAGTCCGTATAGCAATTGTAGAGGGATCAATGGATAGAACAAATATCTGTACTGCTGTTGGCAAATAACAACAGAATTTTGAGTTTAGCGATTTACACAAAAATATGGCCATTGAAATAATCTGCCCGCTGATCATTTAAGTTCTTGAGCGAGTTCGGAATGATCGATGCATAAGACAATTTTCGCTGGGAACTTTGACTCATGTTACAGTACTGAGTATAGCCATCAGCAGAGCACGGCCGCCGTTTTATTAATTTGTTCACTGATGGCTTGAGTTGCACAGCAGGTGTAGAATAATCAAGATACAGAGCAGTAATGGCTAGAGAAATTTACAATTGACATTGCGGTACACAGTACATCCGCCAAAGGAGCGCTGTAACCGTTAAATTATCTGTTCGATGGGGATTTAAATTCTATTGCAATACTAGAATGACAAAAGACAGAGCCGCTGACGTTGGAGATATTATCACTTGACAAAGCAGTACTGAGTTCAGCTATCACTCCTGAAATGTTGAAGTTGGACTAATTTGTCCACCCATTGTTTCAATTCCACAGCAAATCTAGAAAAACCAGTATATATATATATCAGTTATGGCTAGACACTGTTACCTCTACTGTACTGAGAACATGAATGAACAGAGCATTGTAGCCGTTGGACTAACCTCTTGACTAATTCGGGAGTAATCAATGGACAAATCAGTTATTGCTGGAGATATTAAAGATTGACGTTACGGTACTTCGTACATCCACCACAAGGGCACCACAAGTAGTATTCTGTCCACTGACGATTAAAATTCTATAGCAATTATAGAATGGTAACAGATATATACATTATCGCTTGAGATTACAATTCGCAACACAGTTCTGAGGACTGCCATCATCACATTTATCCTGACGTTGGATTATTTCTTTCACTGATGAAATATATCCCGCGGCAGTTACAGAATAGTAAATGCATAGAAACGTTGCGGCTAGATATGTTTACAACTGACTTTACGGTACCTAGTGCATCCACCAATAGAGCACTGAAGCCGTTGCATGAATCTATTCACTGGTAATTTAAACTCTGTAGTAGCTCTAGAACGATGAGGGGATATATAATTTATCGGTATGGATATTGACATGTGACAACACAGAACTTAGTGTAGACGTCTTCACAATATTACAGCCATTGTATTGGTCTGCTCGCTTACCATCAAAAACTTTAACAATTGTCGAATGTTCAATTAATACCGTAATTAGCGCTAGTGAGATTGACCAAAATGTCGATGCAGTACTGGGTGTAGCCATCAAAAGATTACTGTTTCCGTTGGCTTAGTTTGTGCACAGGGTGACTTACATTCCACGGTATTTCCAGAGTAATCAATGTATAGAGCAGTTACGGCTAGAGATGTTTACGATTGACTATACGGTACTTAGTATATCCACCAACAGAACACTGTAGCTGTTGGATCAATTTGCTCACAGATGATCAAATCCACAGCAACTCTAGAGTAAAGAATATATTCTACAGTTATGTCTAGAAATGTTTATAATGGACTGCACGCCTCTTCGTACATTCACCAGCAGCGAAATGTATCCGTTGGATTAATCTGTTTACTGACGACTGGTATTCTACATCATTTCTGTAATAATCAATGTATAAGTCAGACATACGTGGATATGTTAAAAATTGGCGGAGCGGTAGTATGTGAAGCCACCAACAGGGCATTTGTGCCGCTGGATAGATCCATACACTAAATTACAGAACAGCATAGGATTTGTAGGATGATCAATGTTTAGATCAAACATCGGTATAGATATTGAAAAAGTAAATACTGTACTGAGTTCAGTCAGCAACACTTAACTCTAGCCGTTCAATTAATCTCTCCGCTGACCACCTAATTTCTCTCGCAGTTGTGGAATGTTCAATGGATAAAGCAATTGTCGCTTGAGACGTTGATAAATGCCAATACAGTATTGAGTGTAGCAATCATGCGAGCACGGAAGCCGAATGATTACTCTGTTCACTGATGATAAAATTTGTATAGCATTCCAATATTGACAGAAGGCAAATCCAATATCGCTCGAAACATTTACAACTGACAGTACAGTAGTGAGTACAGCGACCGTAACATCTCTTTAGCCGTTAGAATGATTTGTTCATTGATGACATAAATTCCACAGCACCTGTGTAATAATAAATGTATATATAAGTTACCGCTAGAGATAATTACAATTGCCTGAACGGAGCATATTACATCCAGGAACACATCACAGTAGCCGTTGAATTAATCTGTTGATTGATGATCTATATTCTATAACAATTTTGTAATGACAAAATACATATCCATTATCCCTGGAGAAATTAGCCATTGAAAACACAGTACAGAGTACAGCCATCATCACAGTACTGTAGCTGTCGGATTAGTTTGTTCATCGATGGTACAAGTTCCAAAACAAATCTTGAACATCAATGCATAGTACTGTTATGGTCAGGGATATATGCAGCTGGCAATACGGTGCTTAATATGACCAACAAGAGAGCCCTGTCGCCGTTGGATTAATTCTTCTAATGATGATTAAGAATCTATAACTATTAAAGGATGACAAAACACAGATCCGCTATCCTTCGAGATATTGACTACATCACGGCTCTGAGTACATCCATCTTCACAGTGCTGTAGCCATTGATCTACTTTGTTCACTGATGACGCATGTTTCAAAGCAATTCTGTAATAACCTGTGCATAGTACGGCTAAGGCTAGAGATATTTGCAATTGAGAGCACGCTACTCAGTAAATCCACCAGCAGAGCACTGCCGCTGCTGTATTTAACTGTGCAATGATGATTCATATACTACAGCAATTCCAGGATGACAAAAGGCATATCCATTTTCCCTGGGGATATTAACAGTTGCCAACACAGTGCAGAGTACAGCCATTATCACAGTATTGTAGGCTTTGCACTAATTTGATCATTGACTATGCATATACCAAAGAAATTCTAGAGTACCTATGTAGAGTACGGTCATCGCTAGAGACACATGCAATAGACAGCACGGTGCTCAGAACATCCACCAGCAGAACTGTGTAGCCTTTGTAATAATTTGTTCAATGGTGCTTATGCTTTTGTTGCAATTCTAGAGTGACAGCGATCTTATAAATTATACCGCGAGAAATTAGCGAATGACAACACAGCACAGATTACAGCCATCATCACAGTACTGCAGCCGTTGGATTAGTTTGTCCATCGATGATATAAATTCCAAAACAATTCTAGAATAATCAGTGCACAGTTCTGTTATGGCTAGGGATATTTATAATTGACGTTACGGAGCTTCGTACATCCCCCGACAGAGCACTGTTTCTGCTGGATTAATCTCTTCGCAGATGATCTGGATTCTATAACAATACTAGGATAGCAAGATAAGTATATATATACGTATCCATTAATCCCCGAGACATTAACATTTGACAATACAGCACTCAGTACAGCCATCATCACAGTCCTGTAGCCGATTGATTAATTTGATCATCATTGATATAAATTCCACAGCAATTCTAGAATAATTAGTGTATGGTTGGGGAATGTCTTGGGATATTTACAATTGACGGTACGGTGCACAGTACATACACCAACTGAGCGCTGCTGCCGATGGATTTACCTGACCAGCGAAGATTTGGATTCAATAACAATTCTAGAATGATAGTATATAGGTCCATTATAGCTCGAGACATTAACAATTGACATTACCGTACACAGTAAAGCCATCATCACAGTAACGTAGCCGCTGAACTACTTTGTCCACTCATGACATATATTCCAACGTAATTCTAGAATAACCTGTGTATAGTTCTGTTATGGCTAGAGATATTTACAATTGTCATTAACGTACCTAGTACATCTGCCAACAGAGCACTGTTGCCGTTGGTTTAATCTGTTCACTGATGATTTATATCCTGCAGCAATTCTAGAATAAGATATGCAGATCAGTCATCCGTCGATTCATTAGCAATTGACAACACAGTACGCAGAACAGCCAACACCAAAGATATGTAGCCGTTGGATTAATTTGTTCATCAATGATATAATTTGCAAAGCTATTCTAGAATAATCAGTGTATTCTTCGGTTATGTCTAGGGATATTTACAATTGACGGTACGGTGCTTAGTACATCCACCATCAGAGCAATGTAGCAGTTAGATTAATATGTTCAGTGGTCACTTTGATTCTACAACAATTCTAGAATGACAATATATACATTCTTCATCCCAACAGTCATAAACAATCGACAATACAGTATTCAGTACAGCCATCACCACAGTTCTGTTGCCGTTAGATAAATTTGTTCATCAACGATATGAATTCCACAGCAATTCTAGAATTACCATAGCATAGTCCTGTTATGGCTAGGGATATTTATAGATGAGGATACGGTGCTTAGTACATCCACCAACAAATCAATTGGTTAATCAAATTGGATTAATCCGTTCAGTGATGATTTATGTTCTATAGCAATTCTAGGGTGACAATATATAAATCCATTATTCCTCGAGATATTAACAATTGACAATGGAGTACTGAGTATAGCCAACGTCACTGTACGTCAGCCGTTGAATTACTTTGTACACTGAAAACTTTAATCCTATAGCAATTCTGGAATGACGAAGAACCGATTCGTTAACCCTGGATACATTAACAATTGACAACCCAGCACTGAGTACAGCCATAGTCACTGCGCGGCAGCCGTTGGATTACTTTGTTCACTGATGATATAAAATCACTTGCAAACCGAGAATTTCAAAGCACGGATCCATTACCCTCCGATATATGTACTATTGACAACACAGTATAGACGCAGGACCAGAGTACCATAGCCGTTGGAAAACTTTGCTCACTGATGACGTAAATTGCATTGCAATTCGAGAATAAACTATGTATAGATCGGATATCGCTAGTGTCACCTGTATTACACAGTACAGTACTTAGTTCATCCACCAGCAGAGCAGTGTGGCAGATGCTTTAACCTGTTTAATGATGATTTACCTTTTATAGCAATTCTAGACTGGCAGTGTACATATCCATTAGCCCTCGAGACATTAGCAACTGACAACACAGTAGAGTGTACAACCACCATCACTCTACTGTTGACGTTGGATTAATTTGGTCGTTGATGATATAAATTCCGCGCATGGCTCTGTTATAGCAAGGGACATTTCCAATTGACAGCACGGTACTGAGTACATTCGCCAGCAGAGCACTGCAGCCGCTGCATTTATCCGTTCAATGATGATTTATGATTTGTGGCAGTACTACGGTGGCAAAGGACAGATCCATTATCCCTCAAGGCGTTAACAATTGACAACCCGGTACTGAGTACAGCATTCATCCCAGTACAGTAGCGCTTGGACTGCTATGTTCACTGGTAATGTAGATACCAATGCAAATCTGGAATAACCAGTACAGAGTGCTGTCATAGCTAGCGGTACCTGCAACATGCAGTACGGTAATTAGTAAATCTGCCAGCAGAACCGTGTGCCATTGTATTAATACTTTCAATGATGATTTATGTTTTACAGCTATTCTAGAAAAGCTGCGGACATATCCATTACCCCACGAGACATTAGCAATTGACAACACATAACACAGGACCGCCATAATCACATTACTGTAGCCGTTTGATTAATTCGTTCATCGATGATATAAATTACACAGCAATTCCAGAATGATCATTGTATAGTACGGTTATGGATCGGTATATTTGCAATTTGCAGTACGATGCCTGTTACATCAACAAACAGAGCACTGTAGCCGTTGGATTAATCTACCCATTGACTATTTGGAACTACGACGAGTCTAAAATGGTCAATGGATAGATTAAATATCGGGACAGGTATAGACAGCAGACAGAACGGTACTGATTGTAGCTATCTACACAATATTATAGCGTTTGGATTAACCTGTTCCCAGATCATCTGTGCTCTTCAACAATTGTAGAGTGATCAAGGGATAGAGCAATTGTCACCGGAGGCATTGATATATGATAGTACGTTACACAATGCAGTTATGTACAAATTACCATTACCATTGCCATAATCCATTCGCATGTCATCTACTTTCTTCTGCAAGTCCAGCTTTACCTTTTGATAGAGCAATTTTCGCTAGAGGCATTGACAACTGGCAACAGAGTGCGAGTATAGCCATCTGCACATTACTGTAGCCATTGCAGTAGTCCATTCACTGATCATATATGTTCAACAGGAATTCAGGAATAATCACTTGGTGGATCAACAAACACTAGGGATATTGAGGATTGACAATAGAGTATTGAGAGCAAACGTCAACACAGTACTATAGCCGTTGGATTAACCTGCACACTGATTATTTAGAACTTATAGCAACTTATAGCCATTGTATGAACTGACCCTTTTATAGTTTATATTATACTGCTGCTCTAGGTATATCATTGGATTGATAAATCATTGCATGTGACAGTGACAATTGACAAAACAACACCGAGCAAAGCCATCAACACATTTTGGGAGCCATCGCAAAAGTCTGTTCCTTGATCGTCTACGTTACATCTAAATTCAAGGATGATCAATGCATAGATCATATATCGATAGCAATATTGACAGATGGTAATACATAACTCAGTGTGGCCATCTACACAATACTATAGCCATTGGATTAATCACTTCGTTAATCAACCAAGTTATTCAGCAATAGTAGAAAGAGCTATGGATGAGCAATTGAATCTGGAGGCACAGACGCATGTTAATACAGCACTCAGTATAGACATTAATTGGTCAATGTATCCGTTTGATTAATCTGGTCACTGATGGACCAAATTGTATAGCAGGTCAAGAATGACAAAAGAAGCATCCATTATTGCCCGAGATATTAACTTGTGACATAACAGTACAGAGCACATCAATCATGCCAGTACTGCAGCCGTTGCATTAATTTGTTCACTGATGATTTAAGTTGAATAGCAATTCTAGACTGATCAACCGAGGGATCATGTCTCGGTAGTGACATTAAAGACTGACTACACAGTACTGACTGCAGGCATCTACACAGTAGAATAGCCATTGGAATAGTGTGTCCACTGATCATCTAAGTCCATCAGCAACTGCAGAATGATCTATGGACGGAGCAATTATAGCTGGAGAAATAGCCATACGTCAAAACAGAACTGAGTGTAGCCATTGAGGACACTGTGCCCGTTTGACCAACCAGGTCACTGAGGCCTTGAATTCTATAGTAAATCTAGAATGACAAAAGACAAGTCCATTGTCGTTCGAGACATTAAAAATTTTTAAAACTGTTCTGAGTAGTGCCGCCATCGACTTTCTGTAGCCGCTGGATTAATTTGTCCACTGGTTATTTAATTCCACAGCAATTCTAGCATAATCAATATACTTATCAGTTATGACTAAAGACATTTACAATTGGCAATACGGTGCTTAATACCTCCGCCAATAGGGCACTCCAGCCGTTGGAATAATCTGATCACTGATGATGTAAGCTCCATAGAAATTCTGGAATGATACATGCGTATATCAATTATCGGTTGAGATATTGTCCAATGCCAATACAGTACAGTGTGTAGCGATATTCGCAATAGTACAGCCAGTTGATTAATATCGGTGATCGGTTCGGTGATCGTGTAAGATCTTCAGCACTTGAAAAATGATGAATGGACAGAGCAATCGTCGCTGGCGACATTGACATATGTCAATACGCTACAGAGTGTGGGCCACCAGCAGAACACTGCTGCCCTTTGGTCAATGAGTTCACTGACTACTTAAATTCTATAGCAATTCTGGAACGACAAAAGGCAGATCTACTATCGCTCGAGATATAAGCAGTTGACAACACAGCACCGAGTTCAGCCATCATCACAGTATTGCAGTCGCTTGATTAATTTGTTCTCTGATGATTTAGAGTCTGCAAAATTTGGAGAATTATAAATGGATATATCAATTATCGGCAGCGGTATTAACAATTGACGTTACGAATCTGAGTGTAGCCAACTACTCGATACTGTAGCCATTGATGTAATAAGTTCCCTGCCCATATAAGTTCCTCAGAAATGGTATAGTGATCAATGGATACATCAATTGTCGCTCGTGACATTGATATTTATTAATACAGTATTGAGAATGGCCATCATCATAGTACTATACCCAATGTATTAATCCGTTCGCTGATAATATAAGTTCTTCAGCAATTGTAGAATGATCAATGTATAGATCGTATATCGGTAGTGACATTAACAAATAACAGTACAGTGCTGAGTGCAACCATCTACACGATACTTTAGACATTGAATTAATCTGTACGCTGATACTCAAAGTTCTTCAGCAATTGCATAGTGAACAATGGATAGAGCAATTGTCGTTGGAGACATTGACGTATGTCAATGCAGTACTGAGTATAGTCATCAATAGTGCGCTGTAGCCATAAGAATACTCTGTACACTGGCGATATACATTCCGCGGCAATTCTAGATTCATCAATGCTTGCATGTGTTACGGCTAGAGACATACACAATTGACAGTACGGTACTCACTACATCCAGCAACAGAGTACTCTAGTCGTTTGATTAACCTGTTCACCGATGATTAAACCCTATAGCAAATTCAAGATGGCAAAAGACAAATACATTACCGCTAGAGACGTTAACAACTGACAACGCAGTACTGAGTATTGCCATCATCACAGCACTGAGAACTTAGGTTAATCTGTTCAACAATAATTTAAGCTCTATAGCAACTCCAGTATGATAAACGGGTAGACAATATATCGGTAGCGGTATTGACAAATGACAATACAGTACCGAGTGCAGCAATCTACACAATAACATATCCATTGAATTAATCTGTTCGCTGATCACCAAAGTTCTTTAGCAATTTTAGAATAATCACTGGACAGTGCAACTTTTGTTGGAGACATTGGCACATGTCAATAGATTACTGAGTATAGCCATTAACAGGGCTTAGCCGCTGCACTGACCTGCTTAAACGACGATAAAAATTCTATAGCAATTCTAGAGTGACTAAAGGCAAATTCATTGGCACGAGGTATTAACACGTAACAAGGCAGTAGTGTGTGCAACCATGATGACAGTACTGTAGACGTTCGACTAATTTATTCACTGATGATTTATATTCCTCAGCAATTCTAGCATAACCAATGTATAATTCAATTAATTAACACGTATCAAGGCAGTAGCGAGTGCAACCATCATCACAGTAATGTAGCCATTCGATTAATTTATTCATTGATGATTTATATTCCTCAGCAATTCTGGCGTAATCAAGTATTATTCAATTATGGCTAGTGATATCCACAATTGACAGTACGGTGCATAGTACGTCCACCAACAGAACACTGTAGATGTTGGATAAATCTCCACACTGAAGATTAAATTTCTATCGCAGTTAAATAATGAAAAAGGACTGATCCATTACCGCACGCAATATAAACAGTCGAAAATGCAGTACTGAGTACAATCATCATTACAGTGCTGCAGCCGTTGAAATAATTTGTTCACTGATAATTTAATTCCCGCAACATTTCCTTCATTATCAATGCGTAGATCAGATGCAGCAAGAGATACTTGCAATTGGCAGTACGGTGCTTAGTACATCCGCCAACAGAGCACTGTTACCTTTGGAAAAGTCTCCACGATTATTTTTTATTTCCTATAGCAGTTCTAGAATGACAAGGACAGGTCCATTATCGCACGAGATAATAACTATTGACAAGACAGTACTCTGCAAAACCATCATCACAGTACAATAGCCATTGAATTAACCTGTTCATTCGTGATTTAAACCCCATAGCAGTTGTAGCAGAATCAATGCATAGATACGTTATGGCTAGCGATATCTATAATGGACATTACGGTACTTAGTACGTACACCAGCAGGGCGCAGTTGTCGTTGGATTAATCGGGCCACTGATGATTTATATTCTATAGCAATTCCAGTGTGACAAGAGACCGATTCAATATCGGTCGAGTCACAGACATCTGGCAAAGCAGATCTGAATATAGCCATCATCACAGTACTGTTGCCTTTGGAATAGTTTGTTCACTGATGATATAAACATCACCGATGATTCGTTTTCTATGACATTTCTAGGTTGATCAAGGTATGAATCAGTTGCATCAGGAGATATTAACATCTGATAGTACAGTACTGACTACAGCTATCGACGCAATACCGAAGCCGTTGTATCAACCTATTCCTATCTGATCTAATTCATATTGCTATGCTGGTATGATCAATTGCCGCTAAGGATACTTACAATTGAAGATACAGAATTGAGACTTGAAATATAAACAGTACCACGTCCATTGGTTAAATCTATTCGCAGATCATCTAAGTTCTATATAAATTCTAGAATGATTAATTTAAGGATTTATTACGCCCAGAGGAATTGACAGATGTCAGTAAAGTACAAAGTGCATTCATAAGCGCATTACTCCAGCAGTTGGATGAATATATTCAATGAGTACATAAATTCTGCTGCATTTCCGGAATGACGAACGAAAGATCAATTACCGCTCGAGACAATAAACACTGAGAGTACAGTACAGAGTACAGCAACTAACTCTCTACTGCAACCGTTGTATTGATCTATCTAACGACGATATAAGTTCTGCAGTATTTACCGAATGAGAAGGGTTAGATCAATTGTCGATCGAGACGTTAACAATTGAAAAGAGAGTACTGAGTGCAGCCATCATCACAGTACTGAAGACGTTGGAATTATTTGTGCACTGATGATATATATTAAGCATCAGCTCCAGAAAAATCAATGCATGTGTCAGTTATGGCTAGAGATATCTACAATTGGCAGTACGGTAATTAGTGTGTCGACCAACAGAGCAGTCTAGCTGTCAGATTAATCTGTTCACTGATGATAATAGTTCTACAGCAGTTCGAGAACGATCAAAGTATGAATCGGTTATAGCTAAAGCTATTAACAATTGGAAATGCACTATTGAGTATAGCAATCAACAAAGTAAAGCAGCCACTGTAATAACTAACTTTCTGATCATCTATATTTTATTTCTAATCTTGAACGATACATGAATAGATCAATTATCCCTTTAGATATAGACAACTGAACATGCAATATTCAGTATGGCTGTCAATGCAGGACGATATCCAATGGATTAATATTTTCGCTGATCACTTAACTTCTACAGCAATTTTTGAATGAGCAATGGGTTGATCAAAGTTCGCTACAAATATTGATAATTGTTAATACATTACCGAGCGTAGCCATCTACATAAAAATATAGCCACTGAATTAGTCTGTTCACTGAAGTTTTAACCTCTACGGCAGTTCCAGAATGATGGAAGATTCACTCAGTTGTACCTAGAGATACGATTATTTGAAAACACATTACTGAGTATGGAAATTAACAGTGCTACGGAAATTGTATAAACCATTCCTGTGATCATGTATTTTATATTGCATTTCTACAATTATCGATGTTTAGATCAATTTTAGATACAGACATTGGCAATTGAAAATGTAGTACTGAGCATACCCATCTGCAAATTACAATTGTCACTTGATTAGACCATTCACTGATCACCTAGCATCTACAGCAATACCTAACCCGTCTACATAATTCTATAATCATAATTCTGCAGTTGCTGAAGGTATAAAACGATCAGTGAACAGATTAATGTAATGGCTAAAGTATTGCCTGGATGGCTACACTCAGTACTGTATCGTCATTTGTCAATGCATTACACATATATGATGTATCCGAAGACCATTTAAAAATTCCTATAGAGTATAAATCATCGGTGAAAGGAATAATCCAACGAAAACTGCGCTCTGTTGGTGGATACACTACGTACTGTACTACCAATTACAAATACCTCTAGACGTACCTGATCTATACAATGATAATTATAGGATTGCTGTAGAATTTAAGTCTTCAGTGAGAAGATAAATCAAACGCCTACAGTACTGTGGTGATGGCTGTGCTATGTACTGTGTTGTCAATTGTTAATATTTCGGGAGATAGTGGGCCTGTACTTTGTCATTCTAGGATTGTTATGGAACTTAAATCATCGCTGAACAGATTAATTCAGCAACCGCAGTGCTTTGCTGGTGGATGTAATAAGTACCGTACTGTCACTTGGAAATTTCTCAAGACACAACAGTAATATATAATGATTATCCCAGAATTGCTTTGCAATTTACATCATCAGTGAACAAAGTAGTCCAAGGTCTGTATTACTGCGGTGATGGCTGTGCTCGGTACTGTGTTGTAACTCTTTAATATCTCGAGGGATGATTTTCTGCATTTCTCGTTCTAGTAGTGCTGCAGAATATGCATCATCTGTTAACAGATTAATGCAACGGCTACAGTGCGATATTGGTGGATGTAAGAAGTACGGTACCGTCAATTTCAAATATCTCTAGCCACAACGGTAATATAAATTGATTGCACCAGAATTGCTTTCGAATGTGTATCACCTTTGCAAAAAGCAGCCCATCGGCTACGGTATTGTGATGATGGCTGTACTCAGTACTGTGTTGTCATTCGCTAATATCATGACGGATAATGGATCAGTCTTTTGTCATTCTGTAATTGCCATAAAACATAAATCATCATTGAACAGATTAATGCAGCGGTTTCAGTTATATATTCGTGTATGCAATAAGTACCGTACTGTCAGTTGGAAATATCTCAAGACATAAAAGTACCGTACATTGATTACTCCAGAATTGCGTTGGAATTTACATCATCAGTGAACAAAGTAGTCCAACGGCTACAGTACTGTTATGACGGCTATACTTAGTACTGTGCTGTCAATTGTTAGTATCTCGAGGGATAATGTATAAGTCCTTTTTCATTCTAGTATTTCTGCAGAATATGAACCATCAGTGAATAGATTAATCCAACCGCAACCGTGCTCTGTTTGTAGCTGTACTAAGTACCGTACCGTCAATTGTATATATCACTAGACACAGCCGCATTATACATTTGATGTTCTACAATTACGATGGAATTTTAAACGTCAGTGAACAAAGTATTTCAACAGTTACAATACTGTGTTGATGGCTGTACTCAGTACTGTATTGTCAATTGTTAATTACACGAGGGTCAGTGGATATGTATTTCGACATTCTGGAATTGTTACAGAATTTACATCGTTATTTAACAGACTAATCCAACGGCTAGAATGCTATATTTGTGGTTGTAATATGTACGGTACCGTCTATTGGAGGTATCTCAAGCCATAATCGTTATATACGTTGATTATTCCAGAATTGCTTTGGAATTTACGTCATCAGTGGACAAAGTAGACCTACGGCAACTGTATTGTGATGATGGCTGCACTCACTACTTTGTTGCCAATTGTTAACGTCGCGAGGGATAATGAACCATCATCTTTCATTCCAAAATTGTTGTCGAATATACATTTTCAGTGAACTACTTAGTTCAACGGCAACAGTGCTCTGTCGACAGATGTACTAATTATCGTATTGTGAATTGTAACTATCGCTAGCCGTAACCGTAGTGTACATGTGGTTTTCAGATTCGCTTTGGAATTTACGTCGTTTGTGGCCAAAACAGTCCAACGTCTACATTACCGTGTTGGTGGCTGTACTCATTACTGTGTTGTCAATTGTTAATATCGCGAGGTTCTGTGGATCAGTTTTTTTGCCATTCTAGCATTGTTATAGAATTTACATCATCATCGAACATATTAGTCGAGCGGTTATAGCGTCATATTTTTGTGTGTAATAAGTACCGTACTGTCACCAGGAAACGTCTCAAGACGTAACTGTAACATACATTGATTATTCCAGTATGGCTTTGGAACATAAGTCACCACTGAACAAAGTATTCCAGCGGCTGAGCTACTGTATTGGTGGGTGTCATCACTTTGTAAATTGCCAATATGCCGATGATCAGTGGGACTGTATTTTTGTCGTTCTAGAATTGTTATAGAATTTATATCGCTTTTAACGGGATAATCGAACGGCTACTGTGCCTTATTGTTGGATGTAATATGTACCGCACTGTCAATTGGAAATGTCACAAGCCATAACCGTCATATGCTTTGACCATTATAGAATTTCATTGGAAACTACATCGTCAGTGAACAGTGCTATTCAACGGCTACAGTATTGTGACGACAGCAGTACTCAGTACTGTGCTGTCATTTGTTAATACCACGAAGTATAATGGATTGGCATATATCGTTCCGGAATTTCTGTGGAATGTACATCATCACTGAACAGATTAATCCAACGGTACCAGTGATCGGTTGATGGATGTACTAAGGGCCGTACTGTCAACTGTAATTATCTCTAGCCAATACCGTACTATGCATTGACTATTCTAGAATGGCTTTGGAACATGCAGCAACAGTGAGAAATATAATTCATCGAGTACAATACAGTGATGATGGCTGTACTCTGTACTGCGTCGTCAATTGTTGATGTTTAGTGCGGGTACGGCTAGTCACACTTACAGCTGACATTACAGAACTCAGTACATCCACTGGCCGAACCCAGGAGACTTTGGATAAAACTGTTCAATGGTTATATATAGTCTATAACAATTCTATAATGATAAAAGGCGGATCCATTATCCCCACACAAATTAACTAGTGACAACGCAGTACTGTGTGCAGTCGCCTTCCATGTATTGTATTCGTTGGATTACCATGATCACTGATGACGTGTATTCCAAAGAAGTCGTAGAACAATCAATGTATAGGACGGTTATGGCAAGAAATGTTTACAATTGACAGTACGGTACCTAGTACGGACATTAACAGAGCTCTGTAACCGTTGGATTACCCTGATGAATGATGATCTATATCCTGGTGCAATTCTAGAATGGCAAAAGAGAGATACATTATCCCACGAGGTGTCAATAATTGATAACGCAGTACCGAGTACAGCTGTCATCATAGCAATGTAGTCGTTGGACTATTTTGTTGATTGATAATATAGATTCCTCGGGCATTCTAGAATAATCAGTGTATAGTTCGGTTATGTCTCGGGATACTTACAAATGACATTACGTTGATTAGCACATCCACCATCCGGGCCCTGTTTCCGTAGTAGTAATTTGTCCGCTGACGATTTAAATTCCATAGTATATATATAATAGCAACAGATATATACATTATCGCTCGAGATATTATCATTTGACTTAGTAGGACTGAGTGCTGCGATCAGCGCTGCAATACCATCAAAACCACCACTCCTCAAGACAACATTTATAAAAATCCGACACTCCAAATAATACCACCGATAGCACCACACCTCAAGACAACTTTCGTAAACATACAACACCCGAAGTAACCTCTGATTCCAAGACTCAATCCCCACCAAATCATACTGAACTTGTGTAAATATTACTCTAAATTTAACAAAAACCAGTTGTCGATTGTCAGTTGGCTATAGCGCTACAAATCTGTCTTACGACCTAACCCTCGTTACAACTACGGTGTAACTTCGGCTCATTCATTAAAATTCGTCTATCCTCCATCCTGGATCCTGACTTCTTTATTTTTATATAAAACCCCTTATTGTCCCGTGACAAAATTGGCGATCCTACCATTATCCACATCGTGTAATGTACCTCGAGTGAAACAAACCTTCATTATCTACGGACACTTGAAGATTTGGGACTACGTGTGCCACAACATCGAGGGAGACACCGGAAGAACCTACCAGTCAACACAACTCAAATAAATAGAACTAAGTTAACAATGTCTAAATCACAAGAAGGCGGCATTATCGAAAGCTTGGAGAAAATTAACTCAGTGGAAACCAACATATTGAAGCAAATTGATGTATTGCAAGACAACTCAGTCAAGTTAAGCGATCGTTTGGTCCGAATGACTGAAGTACATCGTAAATTTAGGGAAGATATTAACACTACTATTACTAAAATGGACAAACGCCATATCGAGCAACAAAGAGTATTACAAAATCCAGCTTCACTTCTCAACATAGAAACACGCACTGGCGTCATTAATACAGAGTCTGTACTCACTAACGATGAGTCAGACATCACTGGCATTGCCTGATACCGAATTGGATTGAGCCAACCAAGCTACCCAGCGGAGAAACCTACTGCACCACCAGTCACTAACTCAGGAATTCAGCGCATGGAACCAAGCAAAGCTCTCCGCAGCGTCGAAATATTAAATGGAGTAAACGACATAAGAGTAGAAGAATTTACCAAAAACGTAAGATTTGCAAGAAGTGGAGCTAAAGATCCTTTCTCTTGTTCAGAATGATAATTACCGAAAAAATCATAGATCAAGCTAAACAAGCTATCCGCTTTTGCCAAATTTAAACGTTTGAAAACCTGTACATTGCTCTTGGCACACAGCTGACAACACCAATCACGGTTAGTGGTAGCAGCGCAATGGTGCAGAATATACACCAAGGCCCAAACGAGAACATCCAAAGTTATACCATCAGGTTTAGACGAGCATTATCAGAACTCGAATATCCAGTCCAAGCTAAACATCCCTACCCGACAGCCAGAAATCTAGCGTTGGAGGAAGAAACTGAAGAAGCAATCAGGCTCTATATAGTCAACATGAAGAAGCAACTTGCTCAACTCATACTCCCGATGAAACCAAAGGCTCTTAACACAGCACAGCAAGAAGCACTTAACCTCGAACTATGGTTAAAGGAAACAGAAAGGAGACAAGCCGCCTTCCGTAAACCTACAATTATCCCGAATAAATTCTCTGCTAGACTCACAATTCAAAACGCAAGACCTGTAGTAAACCCCACACACAAACAATCTAATCCAATCAAACAATGCGGTCATTGCAAAAAACTGGGATATGATAACACACAGTGTTACCAGCTGAGGCCATCAAATTTTCCCAAACCACAACATGGAAAAACTCCACCTCCGAGGATTCATCACATAGAAGAGAACCCAGAGGAAGGTCACTACCAACAAGAATACAATACTGTCCAGGAGAACTTCAACATATTACCACTTAATTCCACGGAACAAGAAGAAAAGGAAAGTACCTTATTGACACCGGAGCAGGAGCAAACATCGTTAAACGAAGATTGGTTACAAAATTGTTAAATATAACCGAACCAAAAAGCATACAAATTGGCATGCAGATACATAAAAGTGACAATGTACCAACATTCACACGCGCTAATACCATTAGACATCATTTCCTGATAGTAGAAGATGATTTCCCACTTATCGACGACGGCATAATTTGTTTATCTTTCCTACAAAAATATTCCTACACACTAACCGACGATAAACTGAAATTAAACACAACTGTATTTGACTTGCAGACCACACCAACCAGATGTACTATTCCGCCAGGAGAAATAAGAGAACAAATCGTAACTCTCAACGATGAACCCACTCGGTTGTGCTTTATTAATAATGGTAAGCAACAAATTAAATTTGATTACAAAGGTATTGACCTAGAGCAAAAGCACAAAACTAGAAATCAAGAAATTTTACAAAAATTACGTTTAAATCATATCGAAGGAATCGTTAGAGAATCATTAACTAAAATCATAAGTAGTTACCACGAAATTTTCAACTTCGATACTGACGCTTTACCTTGTACCAACCTAACAGAACATAGCATCATTGTTAAGACTGACAGACCCATCAACATAAAAAATGATAGACAACCAGAATGTCATAAATTGGAAATAAAATGACAAGTACGAGAAATGTTAGATAAAGAAATCATCGAGAACTCCGAGTCACCATGCGACGCACCTATATGGGTGGTTCCGAAGAAATTCGATGATTCTGGTAAACAGAAATGGAGAATAGTTTTAGATTTCAGAAAATTAAACGAGATAACTGGCCAGGATGCTTATCCCCTTCCAAATTCTGACGATATCCTTACCCACCTAGGCAATGCAAAATTCTTTTGTGCTCTTGATTTATCCTCAGGATTCCATCAAATTCCAATGAATCCCGACGTTAAGAAATACACAGCATTTAGTACGACTGATGGACATCTTCAGTACAGACCCATGCCATTTGGATTAAAAAATGCGCCAGCCACGTTTCAACAAATGACAGATAACGCATTACGCGGTCTAACAGATAAACATTGTTTCGTTTACTTAGATGACATAGTAATTTTTGGCAGCTCCTTAGAATTACACAATCAAAACCTTGTAATAATATTCCAAAGATTGAAAGAAACTAGCTTAAAATTGCAAACCGAAAAATGTGAGTTTCCAAAACCTGAGCAGGAATATTTGTGACACCTCGTAACCCGTGAAGGAATCAAACCAAATCCGAAAAAACTAAAAACTATCCAAGACTATCCGATTCCTAACGCAGTAACAAATATTAAAGGATTCTTAGGATTAACCGTTTACTATAGAAAATTCATTCGAAACTTGGCAAAAATAGCTAAACCCCTAACCAGACTAACTCAAAAGAATCAAACGTACAGATGGATGCACGAACAGCAGAATGCTTTCGACACTGTAAGGAACAAACTTTATGAGCAACCAATCCCTTGTTACCCAGACTTTAATAAGACTTTCATATTAACAACAAACGCTAGCAATGATGGGTTAGGAGCTGAATTCTCACAAAATGGACACCCTTGCAGTTTTATTTCTAGAACTCTTAACTCTGCAGGAAAGAATTACACTACTACTGTAAAGAAACTTCTAGCAATCGTATGATCTATAAAGAGACTTAGGCAATACTTACTAGGAAGAAAGTTTGTTATACAAACAGATCATCGAGCTTTGAAATGCCTGCACAATGTCAAAGAGCCATCATCTAGGCTGATGCGCTGGAGGCTTAGACTAGAGGAATATGACTATGACATTGAGTATAAAAAAGGAAAAGATAATATAGTTGCTGATACTCCTTGTAGAATATACCCTGTGAAAATTGTAGAAGATAAACCAGTGAAATTAAAAATCAGAACAATAGTCAAACCAGAAAATTTAGAAAATTTACTACCTGGCGAACTTTTGAATGAACTAAATTCACCAGAGACTGTTAGCACGGAAACTTCAGCAGATAACGAAGACGAATTACACGTACAGTACATCGACTGGGAGGCAAAAGCCACACCCTTTCCATTAAAAATAGAAGCTAACAAACCCTATTCGGGACAACTGTCCTACGACATTTTAGGTAAATACGATGAAAAAACTTGGTTACGTAAACTACATAAACTTGCAGCTTTACAACAAAATAATCAAAGTATAAAATTCGGCCTAAAACATACCTTCCCAAACCGTGAACTTGTTAGTATTCAACTAATGCTTAGATTTCTCCTGAAAGATTACCCAGACAGAACTCGTATATTCGCTAATCACCCAATAAAGGAATATACCGAAGAAGAAGTTCAAAACATCCTACGAGAAAACCACGACATACAACAACACACAGAAGAAAATGAAACCATTGATAGAATGAAATCTGAATATTATTGGAAAAATATGGACAAAGACATTACTGAATACATTAAACATTGTGACATTTGTCAAAAATACAAGACAACCAGAATTAGACCTATGGAGGAAGCCAAATTTACAGACACCCCAGAAAATCCTAACGATATAATCAGCATGGATATATTCGGCCCTCTCACATTAACTAAGAAAAAGAATTCATTTATCCTATCTATCCAAGATTGTTAAACCAAATATCTAATACTAATTCCACTCCAAGACCAAAGAGACAGTACCATTATAGATGCCCTTAAGAACCATCATATTTATATGTTTTCATCTCCAAAACTCATCCTAGCCGATCAAGGACAAAGCTTCGTGTGTAAACTTATGGAATAATTGGAACAATTATTTAAAGTAAGACATATTAAGGCCACAAGTTTTCATCCTCAATCCAATGGTAGTTTAGAAAGAACACACAGTACTATAAAAGATGCGATTAGAACCAATATTAAGCAAAACAACACCGAATGGGACGAACATCTAAATCTCATTTCTATGGCATATAATACTTCTATACATTCTTGCACTAGTTACACACCCTTCGAAGTTATTTTTAGACAAGAAGCTAATTTACCTTCATCAATAGCCACCACAAATAACCTTTCGAAAAATAAACTCATAACTCTATGGAAACGTAGACATGAAGAATATTTAGACCACGCAGTACGAATTCTAAACAAAAACAAGACAGAAGAATAAAAATCAAAAGTTTTTACAAGATAGGGGGTCAGATACTCGTACACAATGAACATAAATGTAACAAGCCTTCAAATGAATGGATAGGTCCTTACACTATATTGGACACTACACACCAAATTACACGACTAATATAGATAAAAAACCTACTATTGTACATGGTAACCGACTCAAACCTTATTACCCTAGGCTATAAAACTCGGAACATCCTCCGATATCCAACTTAAGCCCATCAACTCTACTCAGATTGTAACAGAAGATTTAGGAACTACGTACACTTATACTAATGAAATAAAAATTAACTTGGTATTCAAAACCGATAAACTAAAAACAGACTTGGAAACCATACACATATTCAGTACTAACATACATAATTTTTGTTTACATAATATGAAAATGTGCGAAGGAACAGAATATCATGGATTGAACCTCAGGACTAATAACGTCGCCAAGAAAATTAACAAACTCCACACGTTATTACACAAGAGAATAGCTAAAAGAGGTCTCATTAACGCAATTGGTTCTATATCCAAAACATTATTTGGTACAATAGATGAAAGCGATTTATCCCTCATCAGCGAAAACATTGACAAACTGTCTACAAAAACCAACACAATAACGCACATAGTACAAAATCAAACAGTTATCATGAAAGGTTTCGTAAAAGGTAACCTCGAAGACCATCTATTCAACAAAATTACCGAAATAGACAACAAAATATCAAGTATCGAAAACAGAGAACATGTGCTCAATAACTTCTTAATAACCGACACATTGATTAATCATTTAACGATTAAAGCTAATGATCTTTACCCTATGTTGATACTAGGGAAACAAGGAATCATAGATACTACTATGATACCAATAGGTAAGTTCACTGAAACCTTTAATGATCTTACCAAATTTCAACATCAATTATTACAACCTCGACCTGAAGACCTTCAAACGATTATCGATAATAGCTGCTTAAGTCTCACTACCTTACGAGACACAATAATGTATCAAATTAAAACTTCTATGCTTAGCGATGAAGAATGGAAACTAATAAGAAGCTATCCCGTACCTAGAAAATATAGCAATGTATTCGTAACACCTACTCTCGATCATGAATATGTAATTCCACAAACGGATTCTTACATTTATACCGATTTACCCGCGATCCGAAGAAGTTGTAGAAAGACTCCGATAGGGAGGAATGCAAATTATATCAACTAATTAACCATGACAAGTTAAATTTCAGTTGCAATGATAAATATAACACCGCAATTTTCAAAATAAGTTATTTAGTATTCATACCAATGGAACAGCATAACAGGTATATTGTAATCCCTCAGGAAAGAGCAACTATTAGCGCACTATGTGATAAAACAAAAATTTAGAAACTATCCAGCCCGTTATACTAACTTCAAATCGACCTTGCCTGTTAATATATGAAAATCATGTAATGAAAACTGGAGAAGCAATACAAAACAGCACAATTATTGTTCATAATTATACAATACCTTTAGAAATAGAATTAACAGTAGATAACATGTTAAAAGAAATTGCACCCTCAGTACCTAAAATTTCTCCAAGTTTCAGTAATTATAAAAACACATTAGATCAACTAGACTTACAATTAGACAACCTGCGGAATGAGAAAAGAAGATTGTCAGCCAAAGAAACCCTTAGTAATATTTTCACATATATTGGTTACAAACCCTTACGACTTGTAACATCATATACACTGCATAAATTAGTACTTTTCTCCTTTACCTCAAAACGTCTACTGAAAAATGTTTGCGTAAAAATATGTTGTAACGAAAACACGAATGTAAATGACCCACAAATGCGATATGAAAGTGGAAGACGAAATCAAGGAAGAGCAGCCACCTTCAGTCCGATCCTTCAAAATTTGGTGACTCCTCATACATCAGAAGAAAGCTTACCTATACCAATCAACACGGAAGTCATACGCTTCACAGGAGTGAAGGCGTATCTATGGAGGGGGGTGTAATACCTTCAATAACACCACACCTCAAGACAACATTTGTAAACATAAGACACCCGAAATAACTTCTGATTCCAAGACTCAATCCCCACCAAATCATACTGAACTTGTGTAAATATTACTCTAAAGTAAACAAAAACCAGTTGTCGATTGTCAGTTGGCTATAGCGCTACAAATCTCTCTTACGACCTAACCCTTGTTACTACTGCGGTATAACTTCGGCTGATTCATTAAAATACGTATATCTTCCATCCTGGATCCTGATTTCTTTATTTTTATATAAAAACCCTTATTGTCCCGTGACAAAGAGTTGCTGCTGCAATTGGATTACTCTTTCACCGATGAATTAAATTCCGCGGCAATTCCAGAATGACCAATGAATGGAACCGTTATGGCCGAAGATATTGGCAGTTGACATTACGGTGCTTGGTACATCCAACAACAGACCACTCTTGCTGTTGGAATAATCTGTACAATCATGACCTAAATTCTATTACAATTCTGAAATGACATAAGACAGATCGGTTATCCCTCAAGATATTAACAACTGGCATAGCAGTACTGAGTACAGTGACCGTCAAATTGTATAGAAAGATTATGACTGTAGATACCTACATTTGACATTACGTTGTTTAGTACGTCAACCACCAGAACACTGTAGCCGCTGGATTTATCAGCACACTTATGGCTTACACTCCATAGCAACTAGACAGTGATAAACGGATGTATCAAATATCGGTGGTGATATTATCAAATGACAATACAGTACCGAGTGTAGCCATGTTCACGATACTATAGCCATTGTTCTAATGTATTCGCTGAACATGTGAGTTCATCAGCAATTGTGGAATGATCAATTAATAGAGCAATTGCCGCTGGTGTCAGTTTCATACGTCAATACAGTACTGTGTATGGCCATCAACACAGCACTGTAGCAGTTGATTAATCCCTCCGCTGATCACGTAAGTTCATCAGCAATTGTAGAGCGGTCAATGCATAAAGAAATTGTCGCTGGAGACGTTAACATATGTCAATACATTACTGAGTGTCGCCATCAGCAGTACACTGTAGTTGTTTGGTTAATATTTTCACTGACGATACAAATCATATAGCAATTCTGGAATGACGAAAGGCATATCCATTGTATCCCGAGATATTAGCAATTTCCAAAACAGTAATGATTAGGGCCATCGTGAAAGCACTGTTGCAATTGGATTGATTTTATCACTGATGACAGAAATTCCACACCTACTCCAGCCTCATTCATGTATAGATCAGTTGTGGCTTGATATATTTATAACTGACAGTGCGGTACCTAGTACATCCACAAGCAGAACACTAAAGCCGTTGGAAAAATCTGTCCACTGACGATTCAGGCTCCAAAGCAATTCTAGAATCATCAACGGATAGATCACACATAAGAAGTTATATTGATATATGCCCGTGAAGAAATGATTATGTCCGTTTACACAATACTATAGCTACTTCATTATTTTGTCCGCTGATAATCCAAGTCCTTTGGTACTTGTAGAATGATCAATGGACAGAGCAATAGTCGATAGAGGCATTGACATATGTCAATACCGTACTGTGTATATCCGTCGTCACAGTATTGTAGCTGTTGTATTAATTCCTTCACTGATGATTTAAGTTCCGCAGCAATTCCAGCATAATTAATGTATAGAACAGTTATGTCCAGAGATATTTACAATTGGCATTACGGTACGTATTACATGCTCCAACGGACCACTCTAGCTGCCGGATTAATTTGTTTACTGATTGATGGAATGCTATAGCAACTCTAGAGAGACATGGAACAGATCCATTGAAGCTCGAGATATTAGCTATTAATAACACAGTACTTAGTCCAGCTACCATGACTGTACTTTAGCCGTTGGATTAATTTGATCACTGATGACTGAAACTCATCCGCCATCCTAGAATGGTGAATGTAAAGATCACATATGTATTGAGATATTTACAATTTTCAGTACGGTACTTAGTTCATCCACGGACAGAGCACAGTAGCTGTAGCTTAATCAGTTGTCTGATGATTGGAACACAATATCAACACTAGAACAATCAATGGATAATACGGATATCAGTAGTGATATTGAAGAATGGCAATGCAGTACCGAGTGTTGCCATTAACGCAATGGTATTGCCTTTACAGTAATACGTCCGCTGATGATTGAAATTCTGTAACAGTTGTAGAAAGACAAAAGGGTGGTGCATTATCACTGGAGACATAGACGACTAACAACTCAGTACTGAATACAGCCATCATGGCTGTAATGCAGACGTAGTATAAATTTATTCACTCATGATAATATTCCCAGCAGCTCGAGAATTATCAATGTATAGGATAGTATTTAGCTAAACCAGTTGGCTGTACGGTTATTAGAACGTTCATCAACAAAGCACTGCAGCCGTTGTATTATTCTGTTCGCTCACGATTTACATACCACAGCTGTACTAAAATAATCAATGTGTAGTACAGTTATGACTGTACGGTACTTAGTACATCCACGGAAAGAGCAGTTTATCCGGTAGGTTAGTCTGTTCCTTGATGATTTAAACACTATAGCAACTATAGAATGATCGACGGATAGAGCAATTGTCGCAGGAGGTAATGACATATGTCAATACGGCACTGAGTATAGCCATCTACATAATTCTACAGCTTGTGTACATCAATGCAGTTCTGTGAAAAGCCATCTGCAGAGCTCTACAGCTATCGTATTAACCTACCCTCCGTTCTTCTGAGTTATATTGTGACTCTAGATGGATCAATGGATAGATCGGTTATATTTATGAATATTTATATTTTTCAATGCAGTGCTGAATGCAGCCACCATCACTTTATTATAGCCACTGGATTAATCTACACACTGATAACGCAAATACTATAGCAATTCGGGAATTATAAATTCACAGACTAATTATCGCTAGCGACACTTCGACTTGACAATACGTTACCCGTAACGGACATCAAAGCGTGCCTATATTCGTAGGACACATCCATTCACCGATGGTTTAAATTCTACAGCAATTCTTCAGTGATAAACGGATAGATAAATTATCACTTGAGATATAGACATTTCACAATGCAGTACTGAGTGTAGCCGTCTACATAGTGTTATTTCCATTGGACTATTCAATTCGCTGATCATATGGGTCCTTTATCAATTCTTGGATGATAAAGTGATAAATCAACTGAAGCAGGGGATATTAACAGGTGACAATACAGTTCTGATTATAACCATTAACACGGTACTATAGCCATTGGATTAATCTACTCCCTGTCATCAAATCTGCACAGCAATTACAGAAAGATAAGTGGATAGATCATTTACAACTTGAGATGCTGGCAAATGGCAATATATTACAGGGAATAGCAATCTACACAGTACCACAGCAAGTGGATTAATTAATTCCGTGGTATCCTATGTTGGTCAGAAAACCAAGAATGTTCAATGGATAGAGCAATTCTCGCTAGGGACGTTGACAAATGTGTATACACTATTAACCATAGCTATCTGCGCAGAACTATATCCGTCGGATTGATCTATACAATGATGAATTGAATTCCATAGCTACTCTAAAATAACCAGTCTATAGATCAACTGTATCTAGAGTACGTTACAGTTGACTACACGCTACTATGTACAGCCACGAATAAAGAACTATAGCCATTGGTTTAATCTGTTCCCTGACGATTTTAATTCTGTAGAGGTTCTCAGAATGACCAAAAGATATATCAATTTTAGTTGGAGATATAAACAACTGACAATACGCTACAGATTATGGACATCAACATTGATCTACAGCCATTGTATTAACCTATTCTCTGTTCATCTACGTTCTTCAGGAATTCCCGAATGAATAACGCTATTGTCTGAATAACACACAATTCATGCCTTTTCAGCGCAGTTTGAAAGCAGCTTCAGCGATTCTTTAGAAAATTATCTATTTTTTTGCGATGTAGTATTACTGCTGCTGCAGTACTTCGCGAAATAGAACAGAATAGCGTTATTCATTGAACAACACACCTTTCATGCATTTTCAGCGCAGTTTGATTACTGTTTCAGCGTACTTTTAGAACGATTGTGTTTTTTGCGGTGAAGTTTTTTTTACTGTTTCAGAACAGCACAGAATAACACTATTTTAGGAATGTCATACATTTCCAGTAATTGCACTGTTGTTTTATCACTGTTCCAGCGAATTCTTAGAAAGTTTGCGATTTTTCGGCGAAGATTTACTACTGTTCTATAACTGCACAGAAATTCTTTGTTTTAGTAATATCACAAATTTCATGCAGTTGCGGCGCAATTTGTTTACATATTCAGCGGATGTTAGGAAAACTTTCTATTTTTTGCTGCAAAGATTTACTACTGTGTCAGATCTGCACCGTATAGCCTTGTTTTAGTAAGATCACACTCATCATGCGATTTGAGCGCAGTTTGATAGCATTTATGTCGTCTGCCAACATTTACTGATAGGTATTGCGCGCCACATTAGCTTTACCTTGCTCATTAAATATAAAAATCTATAGCCCAAAAGCGATCCAATAAAGGACTTGTACTCCATAAATATAAGAACCCATAGCACAAGTGTGAACCAATAAAGGACGCATTAAAACCATATCATAACAAGGTAGCGAGACCCGTGCATCTGCTATTCCAGCGCCAAAGCCACTTGTAGAGCTCGAGATGACACGTCCCGTTTCTGAGTGCATAGCTTCCGGCCGGACCAAGATGTATGAGGGAGCCATAGTGACGAGGGAAGAAGTTTGGGCCCGCTCGCGCGCCGATCACGTTATTCTCGTCTACCGATCCTCGCTCTTCGCTCTCCAATGATGGTCCTCTCGGCACGCTGTTGTCTTGAGTGTCATGTTTGTGGTTATAAGCAATTTGAGCTTCGAAAAGTTTTCGCGATGATCACGTATCAATTCGAAACCATTCTTGTATGTAGTTATGTATTACGGATGTTGCCATTTATTGTGAAATGAAAATATAAAATCACGAGCACTTCATTTCCTTCTTTCGCGTGAAGTTCTATTTCAGTTACTATCATATGGTCGTCACTTAAGCTAAACAAGCATGCTATCATTGCGGGCAACATGAGATCACCTTTCTCGAATTTAGTATGGACACTTCATGGGTTTCAATTTGTAAACTTTACTCTCATGATTGACATTGTTTTGACAATATTATCCAGACACCTATATGTGAATTACTCGCTGATTTTCCATTGTCATAATTGTTTCGTTTGCCGTAGCAATTTATCCGTTGGTACGTTTTGCATACGAATATACTTTACCGTTGCTAATGTATCTACAGCGCTTCGTATGGGAATATTCATTACAAATTCGGGTTCTTTAATTTTATCATAGTCCTCACACCTCTCAATTATCTGTACGTTACTTCACATTGTTACACATAATACGACTAATTTCCGGAAACAGTTATAGTTTATTCCAAGTTTGCACACTTAAAAACATAACTATACTAATAGAATCGCAAATTTTCTTTCTGAAATGCATTTCATTGCATTCTTGAAGTGCTTATATCAGCACCAAAAGAAACATGTTTCACCTTCATTTATTGTTTTAATTATTGCATTCAAGAGTTTTAACGATAACTATCATTAGTTGACTAGAATTACTTTCTTAAATAAGCTATAACTATATTTCGCTTCACTTACGTTCAATGATACAATTCAAGACGTGGGCCACACATATTTAATTACCAAGCATTCCAATTAAAATTTAAGTTGCAAATTGTTTAAGTCGTATTTCTGGTGGGACATGCCCGACGACCTTTATGTAGAAAATGCACGCAATTTCATTTAATTCGTGGAACCAGCACACTCGTAATTTATATCCAAACGAGGGGAATGCATTTCGAAACGATCTTTTGCGCTGCAAACATACTTTCATCTTGCATACGCATACCCTTTTTCATAAATGTTGAATACTTTAATAAAGGACTAGGAAATGCAATACAATTATGATAACTTAAAGCAAAGGGAATAAACTCTCTTTAACCGGGATACGAATTGAACAGTACGAGGTATCTGCTAGCAATCTCACATTCCATAATTGCTACTAGTCGATGAAATTCGAATAGAGAATCGTACTTTAAGTTAGAAGACATATTGTCGATCGTGGTAATTCTAACGGAATGTATGTAATTGAAGAATATTTATACGTTCGTTTAAATACTGTGAAAAAATAAATGTACGTTCTTCATGTAGTTGATAAGAATTAAAATTTGAATTATATGAATATTTAGGAAATTCATTTTTCCGTAAATTGTAAACATTTTTTTATATATATACATACATTAGGGATTACAGGAATAGATTTCCATCCAGTTGAAGCTATATTATAATGATATAATACAGGTAGTTGCATTATAATGTTTATATACTATAGACAGGTTTAAAGTTAGGATAGCATTGGAGAGCTTTCAACTTCTATGCTTCCTTGTGATAAAGTATGTATCCTAAAGTTTCCAATAGGTCCCTGAATATGTAGAACTTGTTAAAATCTTGTAGTTATTATCAATTCCGACAGAAAATTGGAAAATTTTGTCAATAAACCATAATTCTCAACAGAAGTATAGTTATGTACCAAGTGACAGTAAGGCACTATTTCGTAAAAATGAATGGAATATAATTAGGACATCTAATTCAGAATAACAATGCATTGAATGAGAAAACACAAGTCATATCAATTTATTCAACAACATAATTCAAAGCAACAGATTTAACTGTACTCCAAACTATCTAACAAAGGATTCTAAGAATCTGGGCACCTTAAATTGAATTGCACCCTATCTCTTTAGGAAAACTACGATACCCGTTATTACGTTTATCTTCACGACGTATTAGGCAGCCCAGGTTAGTTTCATGTCATAACGGAGAATTCATACCCTCACCACACATTTTAACAACATTAGAAGAAACGAGGGAAATCTCTGCTCTTCTTTATGCCTATAAAGGGCTCAATAGCCTTATAAATTGTTCTGATATATTGGAAAAATTATCAATCAATGTTCCAACTTTTTATTCAAGACGATAGTGCTTTCTTCATATACAAAAACATATAACTGTTTTTGCAAATCACTCAGATATTAATAGAATGATTATTAATGTTAGCAATATCTTCTCAACCTTATATACATTTGGACAATCCCTCCACTCTCTAAAACAGCTGTTATATCACACATCTCTGTAAAAAAATCCTTTTTTTCTTATACTTACACATATCTCGTCCGTTTCTATATCTGTATACTTTTATTTTCATCTTCACATCCTTGGTTTACCTTTACTTTCCTTTGTTACCGTTAACTTTGTGCCTCACTGTAACAATTTCCTTCTAATTTTCCAGATCGGTTATTCCCGTGTAGATAGAGCTATAAATAAATAAACTATACATTAATAAATGCTGCGACACTGAGGTATAATTCATGCCGCCTACCAACCACATCAAAACTATAAAGTTAACCAACATTCCAAGTTAATTACACCGAATAATGGAAATATTGTGAAGTAGCAATTTAAACAGCAAATTCAGTCCACCAAACATCATTATTTAAAATAACGAATGGCATAACACTTCAATGCATTTAGCAAAATTAACGAGAACCACGAATACAGCAATAAATCCAAGTCATGTGTATAACCAAACCTTCCCATAACAAGCAGCCTTGTAGGCTAGGACGGGACTGAATGCAAAATCTTCCAAGAATGGCGTGGGAGAGATCGCCGGTGGAATCTTTAACGCAAGCAAGGTCATACCGATGGCTCCCGGACATCGAATCTGTAGTCAGATCAGGTACTCCTGCCCGTAGAAATACCTGTTTGGTTTCTCGTTTTCCGAATCGAACGATTGCAAATGCATTCGAATCAAATCCGCGAAGCCGTGTATCTTCGTTCGCGCGCCGGTTCGCCAGGACAATGTTGAAATGCTGGCAGCATGACGCCGCTAATGATATACGTTGTCGTCTGGGTAGTCGGAAACGCGCGTTCCATACTTCCGTCTGGCGCAGTTAGCATATATGCTGGCAAGGAGTCGCGGAGGAATTGGGATTAGACCATGGAACGAGTTTCATCGACCTAGTGCATATTCAACACCTTGCCCTCGATGGTTCAATCATTGCGGCAAAATAGCGGTTCGAAGATTTCACGCTGAAAATTCGACAACATTCCTCAAAGCAGTGTGCGAGGCACCGGGTACTAATTAATGCTAAATTAATGCTAAACCTACAACCGGTTAATTGACCCACGTATGAGGAAAGGCAAGAAGAATCTGAAAAAGTACAGGGAAATTAATTTAACGTATACTGGAAGCAGTACCACTCAATCATGTGACAAAAACAACGATCGATTCAATGGGGAATTTCAAGTAAAAGGTTTGGGAATGGTTTTGGATTTGAACTTTGGCAGGCTTAATGTACGAATTAATGCAAATTTTCTACAGAAATCGATTAAGTCCATGCACCCCGATATATTCACGAGAAACCGAGCATACGGATGTTACTGAAACTTATTGCCAACTTACGTACTCATTTTGCTAATTCTTAGGATACATTCAAATTTCGCGCGCGTTAAAATACGCTCCATGTAATTTCAGCCTAATGCGGGTGCAATTGATATTTATGGGATTTAGTATGAGAAACTCACGACGATGTAGACTCGTTATCATAGTGTAAGCGGTTCGCACCATACGCTACAATGTATATCGTTTGCATACTTTCGTGAGTGTTACTTTCGCATCCCGGGATTGAATTTGTATTTACGCTGTTTTACTGTAGAAGACAGAGAAAGCTCCTTGCTCAATATTTGTAAAAATTAGAACAATGGTATTTTCAATAAAAAAAGTCTTCTTTGCATTACGTCCAATTGCGGCTTTTAAGACAACTAAAGTCACGTCATGAAAGTTAATGAGCAGATTTTCGTTTCCAAGATATTTCAGTCTCAATGAAGCGTATACCATCGACATGTTACTAATTAAAGTACTTATATGGCAGAATATACACAGGATGCAGTTCAATTAACAGGCACACGTCATACTGAATAAGAACAAATGAAATTCTATCTGGTCTTTAGGGTAGTCGTAAACAGGTTCGGAGTTTCATGGAATAATTTTTTCGGAAAGAAATTACCTAGTAGTAAAAAATCGTATATTAAATTCCATTGGGTTTCTACAGTGGTCCAATTTCTCCTAATTTGGAGCCCAGGAATAAATTTCTAAAAGAAACAGGGTTCTTAAGACTTCCCAATCTTTTAACCGGAAACCCGTCTC
>NW_016908000.1:0-38275 GCF_001483705.2 Eufriesea mexicana
GACGAGTCGTGAGGATGACTTATGAAGCATGTACTTAACGAGTACACGAGAGCACGTCGCGTAGGCTTGTCGGTAGTTAAGAACAATCGCGATTATCGCAAGAACAATTATGTTCTATTTGGTAAACGAGAGGGATGAAGGAAAGATAACGAATTTATATATTTCGCTCCAAGTTAGGTACCTTACCTTTGTACAGATAGCGCGCACATGATACTTAGCCTAGGTATCTGACTTAGTATCTATCTTATAGCTACTTATGGGTAAACACAGGCATACCGCGTCGTCCAACAATGTCTTGAAAAACTTGAAAATCTTGAAAATCTGTAACAGCAAGATATATAAACCTGAAATGAAACGAATTAGTCAGAGGAATGAGAAAAATCGAAACGAATATGAACCACAAAGATAAACCAAATGAATAGAACAACTAATGATTATGCGTGAACTACCCAACGATGAGACTCGATATTACACGAAATATTCGAATTCTCAAGTAACGATTAATAGAAGAGGACAAAAATCTGAAAGAAGAAAAATAATTAACCCCTGAGAAGAAAAAAGTGTGAAAACCTGAAAAAGAAATAAATTACACCTGTCAAAAAAATAATTATTAGAGACCCAACGATGAGACATAAACAACCCAACGAGAAGATATAAACAACCCAACAATAAGATATAAACAACCCAACGATGAGAAATAAAAAACCTTACTACGAGACATTCGAATATTATACGAAATATTCGAGTGACCAAATACAAATAAATATAAACGAAAAATAACATCTGAAATAAAAAAAAAATAATTAAAATCTGAAAGAAAAAATAATTAACAGCTGAAAACAAAAAAGAAATTATTAGTAAATTGTTTAAGAGAGTGGGGTGTGGATGGGGTGGCTAGCCCCAATCTCACTTCGGCCCCACTCCCGTTCCCGCACACGAAAAATTTAATGTTATACTCCCGATGCCAAACCGGCAAATAACTTGACCATCCCAGCGCCGCTCCTTATATAGCCTCTGATCGGCCAGGCTCCCCACTCCGGTCGAAAATTTTCGAACTTTATCGATTCCATTAATTATTATTTTTCCGATTTAATAGCCAATAATTTATTATTTTTTTTGCCTTAATTATAAATATTTGTTGCAAACGATTTGTTAATAACAATATTAATTTATTATTAACAATAAGCGGCATAATTTATAAACTTTTTGTAAATTATATATATATTTTAACACGAATACGTTGTAAGTGCAAGTAATAATCATTAATTAATTAGTTTTTTCACTTTTATTGAAAATTTACATTATGGACAATTAGTTATTAACGATATTAATTTGTTATTAACAATAAATGTTATAATTTATAAACTTTTTGTAAGTTATAGGTACATTTTAACGCAAATGCATTACAAGGGGTTTCACCATCCAGGTGGGGGCCATATCGTTTTGGGCCCCTGTTACCTACTGAACCGAGGCCCATCTCAATGTATATATATATATAAAATAAAACCAAAATAACAAAACCAAATATACGACGGCAATATAGTCTCCTTCAT
The DNA here is from genome assembly GCF_001483705.2 of Eufriesea mexicana. Lineage (NCBI taxonomy): Eukaryota > Metazoa > Arthropoda > Insecta > Hymenoptera > Apidae > Eufriesea > Eufriesea mexicana. The sequence continues at coordinate 1,554 of NW_016908000.1, forward strand.
TTTCCCCACGTCACCCTTTCAGAAATGTCAAACTAAAATTCGCGTTCAACGGTGTTATTAATTTATCGTCTTATATTTGTATCTACTATAAGTACCTACTACTTATAATAGTTGATCCTAGTAAATATTGTTGTATTTCTTTTTATTATAAACTTACATTCAAACTTTGAGTAGAACGACGCCTCCGAATACGTAAATACCAGATTTTTTACAGTGACACTCCAAATCGACTATTTCTTAGCACAAGAATGCTGATTTTAGGATGATTGGCAATATTTACACGTGAATTAGGAACTAATTGTAAGTTTTGTACAGATCGGAGGTTAAAAGAGGATGATGTAGGAAAGGTCCGGGTTGGGGTAAGCAATAGGGAGACAAGGATGAATTAGGGATAAAAAGGGAAAGTTAGTCGGTTTGGAGTTTACCTAATGTGTAGCGACCAACGTTCACGCCTTCGCCGCTAGGTGGTAAACGGAGGTTCGAGGTTTCTCGCAAGTCCTCGGTGCATCCCCGACTTACATAAATACAAGTTCCGATGGGACCTAATCATGCCCCGAGAGAGGATTCCAAGTTCACGGAGGTTCGAGGATTTTTCTTGCAAATCCTTAGTAAGAAACCCCCCTCCCACTTGGTATATATACAATTTCCGAATATTTACATATAATTACTAACAATTACTATTCCAATAGTTAGTATATCCCCCCGTCTAAGGCAAAAAGAGTGGGGCCTGTCTATATAGTAGAAAGTCCTTACCGACGGAGAGAGTCCACTAATTAAATTAATTAGGCCCAGGACAAAATTGATGCATCCCTTTCTTGCGTCCTTTGTATATAATTATTATTAATTACTATTTCGATAGTAGTAAGTCCCCCTTCTAAAGCGCAGGGCCTGCTAGGGAGAGTGTTACTAACAAGAGTCCACTAGAAGCAGGCCCAGGACGGGAAATGCGCATTGCATCTCTTCCTTGTTACGTCCTTTATATATAATTACTATTTCAAAAGTAGTGTAAGCCCCTCTAAGGCGCAGGGCCTGCTAGGAGAACCCTTACTGACGAGAGTTCACTACACCACCATCAGGCCCAGGACGCGAAATGCTTGTGCATGCCTTCCTTACGTCCTTTGTATATAATTATTATTAATTACTATTTCATAGTAGTGTATCCGCGTCTAAGGCAGGGCCTGCTAGAAAGTCTTACTGACGAGAGTCCATTAGCAGACCCAGAACAAAATGCTTGCATGCCTTCCTTTGTGTCCTTCTCTATCTGCTACCTATCACAGCAAAACGTCTATCAGGATAGCAATTGGAAGCACGTAGGAACCACAAGAAGATCAATCTTCGTATATAACTCCCAAACCTCCACAAATGTACATAGATAACCATCTATAGATATCTAACAGTCATCTTACAGTACCTAAACTCTCGCTCTACGATTTACTTATGAGGAATTATGGTTTGAGAAGGAAGCATTCAAAATCTGGACCTAGTGCTGCTATCTTCCTAATCCATTTATTTATTTAATTACATATCTGAAATGGAAATTCTGCTGATCTTTATTCATATTGCCAGAGATGGGAACAGTCGTCTACCTTTCTTTCCTCCAAGCAAAATCAATAGATGTCTTCTTCCTTTATTTAATGATCTCTCAAGGGGTTACCAAGAGATTCCATTCCATTTCATTACTACTTGTAAAATTATCTTTGCGTAAATTCTACTCAGGTGGTGTAACGAATTCTAATAAAAGTATAACGCAAAAATAGCCAAATTGAATATTAATATTTGCGAGTTGTAAGATATCGAATTAATTACATGTATACTGGCAGAGGATGTACATGCAAAATAAAATAAAATGTGAAATAAATTATGTATGCACCTGACAGAGGATACAAAATAAAATAAATGTAAAATCAAAGATAAAAGTGACATGAAGCAAACTACGTGACGTGTTCTCTGATTATACTCTAATAACTGATAAAAACGAATTTGAAAAATCGGACAATGATAAATATAGATTTCTAAAATATATAAATATTTTAGATATATATAATATAGTATAGTATAGTATTCTAAAATATATAAACATATCAGATATATATATATATATATAAAATATGAATAATGTTATTTAACTTTGTTCCTTATGATAAGATCAATGCATGTTAAAAACCAATTTCTGTTATTCAAAGACTGATTAAACAGAAATAGTAACGTAAATTGAACCCTGAAAATTGATTGAATGCACTAAAAATCTCGATCTATTTCTTTAATCTCTTAATTATAAAATGTTGCCCACTGGAGAAACATTTAATTTCAATTAACCTCTGTACATATGATTGCTTCGTAAATAGTGCAAATTTTTAGAATTTAAGAAAAATTTGCGTGTGCACCATGTCAAATTTAATTTTAATTAACCTTTGTACACACGGTTACTTCGTAAATAGTGCAAATTTTTAGAATTTAAGAAAAATTTGCGCATGCACCATGTGAAATTTGATTTTAATTGTACGATGAATGTAATCTACTTTCGTGTAGTTTGGCAAAGGGTTAATTACGTAGGTCGAATGAAAATTCCATTTATTTTCACTCTCTCGTAAAATCTTCTGCAAATTGATATCATAAAGAGATAAAAAATCGAATCTAGGAACCTATTACCCGAGGAATGAAATTTGACCGATAAAAATTTCAATTTGGCCCTTGCTTTTCATTTTTCTTATTTATCTAATTACGTATATCGAATAAAAATTCTGTTTATCTCAACACTCTGCACTCGAGGGGCGACTCTCAGTCGCCAGCTAACGAAGTTATGGAGATTAATGATCAATATTGTGTTGGAAATAATGCAGCTATATAAATTAATTTGCACGCGATCTTTTCACATTGCTGTAAAAAATGTCGTCGGTTTTAAAATTGAAAGACTTCGAGCTGCTGTAGTAAATAATGAAAATGGTATCAGACATCTACTCTTTTCTCTCCCAAATAAAATCAATGGATTTCGTGGGAAGGTCAAAATTCGAATCTAAGGGAATATTCCTATCACCGAAGTGATGATGGAAGGTGTCGGAATCTCGATCAAACCCTGTATATCACTGATAAAAATTTCGATCTATCCTTCCTAATCTATATCTTTACTGAATCACGTTAACTCCTCAAAGTATAAAATACGAATTTAAAAAATACTTCACTTTCCCCAAAGAAATCAATAGATGTCGTAGAAAGGTCAAAATTCGAATGTAAGAGAATGTTCCTATCACCAATGTGATGATCAAAGGGATCTTGATCAAACCCTGTATTTCAGGGTTTCCATCGATTGATAAAAATTTCGATCCACCCTTTTTAATCTATATCTTTACTTAATTACTTTAACTTCTTAAAATATAAAATAGAAATTTAAAAAATTCTTCTCTTTCCCAGGGAAAATCAATAGATTTCATAGAAAGATCAAAATTCGAATCTAAGAGAATGTCCTTACCACCAAAGGTGTCGTAATTTTAATCACACCCTATAAATCGTGTAATAAAATTTCCGATCTAACACTCTCATCCTAATCTACATTTTTACCTAATTCCATTGAGTAAATCATTTTCCAAATCAATTAACTCCTCAAAGAATAAATAGAAAAATCAAAAATCGAATCTAACAGAATGTTCCTATCACTAAAGTGATGATCGAAGGTGTGGCAATCTTGATCACGCCCTATAAATCGACTGATAAAAATTTCAATCTCTCACTCCCTTCCTAATCTCCATCTCTATTTAATCCCGTTGAAACGTTAAATTCCTGAAAACATGAAATACAAATTTGTTTCAACTATAAAGCATTTTCCCCCTCCCTACCGAAACTTTACAAATATCGAAAAATTATTAAAAATATTAGAGAACGACATTGTCAAATAAAACTCCTTTCTTTCTTTCTTTTTCTTATTTGAATGCTAACAGACGTCTACTTTGGCGTTCTCCAAACGAAATCCATCTATCACGGATCAAAAATAGAATCCAGAGACATGTCTGCACCACCGAAAAACTGATCGAAAGCGTAATACCTGTCTTCCCGATCCTCGTATAGATCATCGACCCAAGTATGATCGATGGTGCGCGTGAAGGGTAGGATTGGCAAGGTCTGGACAACTAGGGTGCAGCTTCTCCTCTGTTATCGTATTCCACAAGCGTGAAATTTGCAGCCGGTGTCGGCTGAAGCTGAGAATCGATGAGACCCGCGTAATCCCCGGGAAAAAGGGCGTAAGCGTTCTCTCGTAGCCATGTTCCAGCAGCAACGCGATATTTCGTTGATCTCGTGCAGCTTTTCGCACGATCCAAATGCCAACGAAAAATCGGAAAATCGGCTAGAAAATGCGGAAAAAGAAATGAAATGCGAAACGGACCGGCACGTATACGCGCGCGCGCGCGCGTGTTGGGTTGCTCGTGAACGATCCATGTGTGTATATATATGGTTCTTTATTATTTACATTCTTGCTTATTGGCGCATCATTCATCAGACACTCGCTCGCTGACAATTTGTATGCTAATATTTATGCACGTGTTTCTGCGCGTGTGTCCAGGGTGTCTGTGTGTACGTGTACGTCTGTGTGTCCGTGTATATTCATTTATTTATTTATACTCGTATTTATATATATATGTATCTGTTTATATTCCCTTCGTATGTATGTATGTGTATATATATACATATATATATGTATAGTACTCCGTAACGTGATAAAACGTCGTTAAAAAAGTCAGTACATCGTTTGTTAATGCTTAAAAAACCTTAACTCGCGCTACATTAATTTATGTTTCGTTTTCGACAGTGCATAGTAGGATTGCAAATCGTGATTATTCCACCTTAATAGCTCTCCACTAACTTATAGTGCACACGCGCGACTGACTCGCGCGAACGTACGCACACGCGTGGCGACTCGTCTCGCGCGAGGGAAGACTCGTTCTCGACCTTCTCTCCTTCCTTCTCTCTCTCTCTCTCCCTCTTTCTTATTTTCTTCTTTTTTTTCCCTTTTGTACTTTTTTTCAATTTTTTTGTCCCTTTTTTCTAATTTTTCATCCGCTCCAACTACCTCGTGCGAACCTTACCTCGATCACGATCGGCGTAATAGCGATCGATAGGATCTCTGAACACGCTACGCGGCAAGAGACGCCGAGTGACGAAAGTGTGGATACATTCGATATTTTCGTTTGCTCTCTCTCTCTCTCTCATTCTCGCACGCACTCGCTGTCTCACTCTTGCTCTCTCACTTTCCCCGCGTTGATCGTCACCGTCAACGCGGCTGTGCAGATACACAGAGGTAATCGTAATGCGAGGTTACTTAGATTCTCTGCCTCAGTGCTCCATTCCCCGCCCCTTCGACATCGCGTGCCCCGCCTGCCTCGCTCGTCTTCCCGTTCTCGTCGTCCAACCACTCCGATCGCTTTCCCTCGAACAGGGAATATCGAACGAACAGGAGAGAGGATGGAGAAAGCAAAGGGGAAAACAAGGAAAAAAATCGGATTGAAAATTAATCGTTTTTCGGGGAAGGAACCGCGAAGCTGTTCGAATTTCGCGCGACATCCAACACGGAGGACGCGTGGACCCCGTAGCGCGCGAAGGATCATGGAAGAAGGCTACGTGTAAATGAGTGGCAGAATGGCGATACGCTTCTCGATGGGTATACAGTACCTGCATGTACCAAAAAACAACAGTTACAACTTATAACAATCCTTTTATTCCTTTTTATTTTATTATTATTATTTATTATTTATTATTATTATTTGTTATTTATTTATCCCTCTTCTTTTTTCCTTTGAATTATTCTCATCGTTTTTATTCGTTCATTTATTAATTCATTTTTAATAATTCGTTTATTTATCGGTATTTAAAGTGGCACTACGATACGGGAAAAAACCTGCAAACGGATTCTCAACGGTGGAAACATCCCTCGGGAGATGCGGAAGTCGTCTAGCGTTAAATTCGTAAAAGCACACGTAACACACTCTGTTCCGCTAAATCGGCCGAAAAAGGGATGAAAAAGGAAAAGAAAGAAAAAAAAAAAGAAAAAAAGAAAAAGAACATCCGCCGGCACAAGAAGAGAAGTGACATTTCGCGCAACAAAAGACGCGCTCCGTTTCACCTCGTTCTCCCTTCTTCTCCCACCCAGCCCGCAACCTCTCTCGCTCGCACTCACTCCGTTCGCACGCACACCTACTCGCTCTGGCGCATAACGGGTTGCCTCGCACAGGCGCTCACTCGACGCCGGTCACCTCCCTTGTCTCTTTTTCGTCTCATCGCGTCTCGCGTCTTCCTCGTTCGGTCGAGTTCCCCTCGCATCGAGCTCCCCAGTCGATTACGAGAAACGTAACGCGCGAGAAAATCGAGGACAGAACGAGGTACGCGAGGACCCCCCCCCAACGAAATGGCGTTCACACGCGGAAACCAAACGAACTGAACCGTTTTGTTCTTTCTACGCAACGTACGTGCCGTTTTACCCCGTTGGTTCTTATCTCGAGCACCAAGTCCTCTTTTACGGAGCAATCGTTTATGTATATATTCATATGTATATATATATATATATATATAGTGTATATATATACGTTATGTATAAAGTGTGGTTTCCTTTGCACGACGTTATCGCTACATACGTTATCGAATAGTTCTCGTCGTGTTCATCGTTCGCAGTGTCAAATATACTTACAATAGAAATATATTAAAATTGCAAAGTTTCATGGAGTACGCCGCATATCCTGTCCGCGGCGCGACTAATACTCTTATGTATCGGTATCACTTATCGTAGCGTAATCCGCTAACGTAAATCCTGAATGAGGTCCTCCGTATTCTCTATACCGTGTCGCGTGCATGTATCTCTGTTTACTCGTGTTGGCCTGTACCCCCGTGTCCTCTATGTGCATGTGCATGTGTGTCAGTGTACCATGTGAGAGAACGTGTTACGTACGTATATGTATGCGTGTACGTGTGTCGTGTGTTATACAGCGAGAGTCGGGCAGTTGATTTAATTCGTTTCTTACAGACTGACAAGGAACAAAATTTTCATTTCAAATTACCACCCTCGAACGAAACCTCCCGAGGCTATCCTATAGCTCGACTTTCCATAGAAACGGTCCGCGCTCTGACGATAGAAGGAAAACGAGAATCCTTTGGTAAACTGGAATGCCCGACTCCGACTTCAAAGGACTCCTTTGCACTACGCAAAGCGCGATTTTGCCCGTGAATCTTTCGAGAATTTACGTCCGCGACAAACGACTGAGTAAATCGAGGTACGTATCCTCTTCCTGCTCTTTCATCTCGATCCTCTCTCGTCTCCCTGGCGCTCCGGGTTCTTCGTGTCGACGATGCGCTACGGTCGGAAACGAGGCCTCGGCTGTTCGCCATTTTCTCGCTCTATCCTCCTCTTTCTCCTCCTCCTCCTCCTCCTTCGCCTCCTCCTCATCCTCCCCCTCCTCCTCCTACTCCTCTTCGAGCAAATTTCTTCCACGCGTCGATCGAGGAACGCGAGAACGACCCGGAACTGCTCGGCGAACAGCCATCGCGGATCGAGCATCTCTTCCTTCGTTCCCCTTCTCTTCCTTTCTTTCCCCTTCGCTCATTCTCTCTCGCTCTCTCGCTCTCTCGCTCTCCCTCTCTCTCTCTTTTCATCTCGCTTTAAATTTTTTTGCTTTTTTTCTGTTTTCTAGATAGGGCAGTGTTGTGGACGGTTACGGAATCAATGTCCGTAATCCCAAAAATGTTTCCTACAAGTATACATACTATTTAATAAGTACATATTTCAACAACCGTCTTTAGAACTAAGTTTATAAGGTATCGTATGATTTTTTTTTCCCTTTTTATTATGACGCATTCCTCTGTTTTATTATGAAAACATTTTGAAAAAAAATCACGTTTCGCCGCTCGTTTACCGTCGTCCACGGCCTCTCCTCCATTCCCCTGTTCGGAAAGCACGGATCGCAGCTGACGTTCAGAAATCTTTGCCGATCAAACCGTTCCCTACCCTCGCTTCTCCTGCAGCCTACACGCACGACCCTTTCCGAACGTTTCCGAATCGTTTCGAAGACTCAATATCCCCCCCCCCCCACCCGTCCCCTCCGCAGCTCGATACATACTATATTAATAATAACCATTAATAGGTGTATAATCTATCTATCTATCTATCTATCTATCTATCTATCTATCTATCTATCTAGTAAAACAGCATCATATTAAAGTCTATCCTCCTCCTCCTCCTCGTTATCCTCGTTATTCTCCTCAGATTCCTCCTTGTAGCCGGGATGCTCCGAGATCGCGTAGTAGTTCCCGTTGTAAATAACCCCCAGCTCCCGCAACACGTCTCCCCTAATGATAGCCTTGATCGTCCAGTTGTAACACTCCTCGCTCTCGCTCTCGCGGTCGAGCCGCTCCACGTCGAGGATCTTTGAGCTGAGCCGTTCGAGGATAATCCCGATGTCCTTGATGCTTAAATGCTTCTGGTCTACGGTGAGCTGATCGATGAGCAGTAAAAATTTCTCCGAGGTCACGATCTCGTCCTCCATGATCGTGTTCTCGGTCTCGGACTCGGAGCTGTCGTGCTCCTGATGATGATTGTGATGATGATGGAGATTAAAGCCGCTGGCCGAGTTGCCGGCGAGCCTAGAGCTCGACTCCTCGTCCGCCGTGTCGCAGAATCTCACGTGGCCTTTGCTCAGGCCGGTCCGTCTCGTTCCATCGGACAACGAGGATGGCGGCTGAGGCGACGACGTTTGAGTCTGCGTCTGTTGTTGCTGCGGCGGTGGTTGCTGCTGCGGATGCGGGTGGTGATGCTGCTGCTGGTATTGCTGATGCTGGGCATCCTGGATCGGCGAGGTGGCCACCGACTTGTGCACCGCGATCCGACGGCCCTCCTCGTGCAGGGCACAGCAATGGAAGTCGCACTCCCCGCTGGCGCCGCCGTCCGCTCCGTTGACCGGGCTGCCGTTCCTCACCACTGGCTGATGAATGTGGTTCGAGCACTCCGGTGTGTGGATATGGATGGTGGTGCTGTCGAAGGAGTTGGTACCCTGCTTCACCAGGCGGCCTGGGATTCCGTGGGACTGCGGCTGAGGCTGCGGCTGCAGCTGCTGCTGCTGTCGTTACCACGGCGATTTTAATGGTTTGTCTAGATCGAAGATTCGAGGATTTCTCGAGGCTACTACTGTGTATCGACGTCGGTAGACGCAACGCGACTCGACTCGACGCGTTCGAGGCTTCCGGGCTCGAATCGTGCAGCTTAACAGCGTCCTGGATCTCCATGGAACGTGACATTGGCGCTCGGTGTCTCCTGCGCCATCGAAATCGACTCGTTACCCGGAAACCTCGCGTGAATCGGTTCTACAGAGTGAAAAGAACTCGAGATAAAAAAATAGTCACGCTCTCGTACCATGTCGTCATGATTTATCACAGTGATATGGGGGCTGGTGTAGCGACTGGGACCGACATCGGCCGCCAGATGTCCCAGCTTCCCTCCGTAGTTGAGGTTGTCCAGGCTGGTCTGGATGACTAGAGGTGGCCGCTGACTACCGCTCAGATCGGTTTTCTTGGTCGGCGAATACTTGGAGGTCTGTACGTCTTGGCCTTTCTGCTGTTGCTGCGCCTGCGACGACGTGGATGAACGTTGGTCCCAGTGCAGGACCACCGTGACTCGTCCCTTATTGTCCATGATCTTCCACGACGGCGTCTCATCGTGCAGCTCCAGGGCGTGGATCGTTTCGCAGACTATTTTCGGTATGGCTGAAATCGCTGCAATAAGTAGACACAGTGTTACACATAGTTCATCCATCAAGAGCTACCTATTCTACTTTTCTCTATCGTTGCTATACGACCTATCCTCCCTTGTCTATCTCGCGGATTGCAATTTCAACAAATTTTCTTTGCGACAAACGTTCTCTAACCTACGCTACGACGAGTATCGATCTTTCGCCACTCGTTACCGGATACACGATACCCAACGTGGGTGACGCATCCACGCTGTTCGCGAAACAAATCGTTATCTGATCGCCCTCTTCAACGAATCTGCACTTTTGTCTTATTGTACTTATGAATCGATACTCCGTCTTCTATTCATGGAGGACCCGGCATCCTCTGGCTGGCGTCGTTATTATCGTCGTTAAAGTCACTTTGTCGCTGCGTTCGCGTCGACGTCAACGTCGATGTCGACGCCGTAAATATGTTACCTGTCTTTTCACATATTTCACCTTTTATCGCGTTACATGTCTGACCTATAATTTCACGCTTTGTGCGAGTGGAAGCGAGGCTCGTGCAACAACGACCAATCAATCAACGCCTCTTCTTTCGAAGGAGATGCGTCACTTGCCAACCAGTCCAAGGTACGACTCTCTCCTCTCCACTTTGCTCATAAAAATAACTCGACTTTAGATATTTAACGGCAGAAGATAGTTATCCTTGGAGAGAAAAAAAACAATATCGCCTTTGCGCTCGCACGAGCTCGCCTTTTGCCGCTTGTTTACTACTCCCGCGTGAAAGAATAGATCAGAACGGCGAGTCTGGATTTTATCGTTGGAACATTTTATTTAGAGCTACGCTTATACCCGCTACGGTTTTCGCTCCGCTCATCCTATTCGCCTACTTTCCACGGAATCGAGAGCCACGCAAAGCTCCTTCTATCCCCGTTCTCGCTATCCGCGACTTAGACGCTAATTTATAGGCCAATCCTATCAGCGCGCCGCTCTCCCTCCGTGTGTACGATCGCTATTCCTGTGATAGGTACCGGCTCGTATGATGTCGACTCCGGTTGGACACCAACGTTCACCATGCCGTAGCAATAGTAGGATCGTGTTGTTCGCTAGGGTCTTGAAGTACTCGCCGTCCTCCACTTGCGTTCCATCCGATTCCAGCACTACGGAGACATTCTCGTTCTGTGGCACGCCCAATTTCTCCTTACCTAGAAGAGGGATAGAGAAGAACAAGACGACGATTAGTCGGGCTCGAAGGCGGTTGGTCGATATCTACGTTTGAAGCGTCGATTCGAACTACGGAAGGATAGAAAGAAAAGAAAGAATGGTAGACCAAGGCGAAACAGCGAACGAGGTAATATTTATCCGCTGCTCGAGAGAGGAGCCTCGATCACAGCGTTCGAATCGAATCCATAGGGGGGTTTAATTCGATTCGAAGGTGGATGCCTCTCTCGGTGGAAAGGATATTCACGATCCTCCTCGCCTATGGTTCTTTCTTCGAGACCTCGAGAACGCTTCCTGATCGTGTGTTCTAATCTCGTTATCGTTTTCCCCCTTTTTCTCTCTCCTTTCTTTCCTTCTCCCTTCCTTTCTTTTTTCTCATTTCTCTCTTTGTCCGACGACGGCCGACGACGGTTCGATTCGATACGATTCGATTCGACTCGAATTTGGGTAAATGTTTCTGCATAAAAAAAAGCGATACCTTGCGACCAGTAATCCCAATATCTTGTGTGTCGTGAAAAGAAAGAAAGCACGTTATGTATATAAATGTCGTGTATCAGAGGAGCGCTTATCGCGAGAAATCGAGCATCGAAGCAAAGACGACTCCGGTTCGGAGCAAAGGTAGAATCGTCGTGATATACATGTATACTTTCCACAGCGAGTACCAGAGTCGTTACTTTCGCTAGCGGTTTCAGTGGGCTCGCTTCTTACCCTGGTGTATCAGTTCCTCGAAATTGCTAACACACAGTCCCTTTCTTACGTTACGCCAGCTGTCCCATATCTTAAAAGGTCTCTTGCTCCGTAACTCCTGCACAGAAACAAACCGATGCAATTTGCTGCTCCACACTTCGTATCTCCTATCAACCTACCGATTTCATGTTAGAAGCGTGATCGGGCAAACGGGTTACAAGTTCACAAGCTCGGGGGACGAGGTTCGGTGACTATGTTGGAAAAATGGAGGAACGCGACCGGTCGTGGGATCGTGCCGGGGGATCGCTATCGGGGCCCGATGATCGGAGGCCGATTGGAATCCGGATGAAAATGATTAGCAGCCGATCGCGGGGCTCTAGAACGTCTCTCGACGAGCGGATCGCTCTAAACGAGACGTAATTGCGTGTAAAGAAACCCTCGAGCCGCCGTGGAACATGCTTATCGCCTAGATGTTAAGTGGAGTGTCTGCGCCGGGTCAACGGGAAAGTAATTTACCCTACGTATTTTATACGCGGTAACTAAGTAGAACAGACTATAAACAAAGCCTATCTCGCCGGGAAATTATTATCGGATATCCATATATCCTCGCAGCGGCTCGCGCCGCGTCTCTTTTTCCTCGCATTTTCGTTCCTGTTTTTCTCTTCACCGCCCCCTCTTCCGCCCCACGACGCGTATCTTTTACCCGGGGAGCCGTGGCCGTTCCCCCTTAAAATTTATTTAGAACTCGGGGAACAACGACACCGTTATAAATACAAACGAAGGAAACACCGCGGCGGAATTTCGCGGGGGGTTGCCGTGCGTGTACCAGAGGGGTTGGCCGAACGAAGGAAAGTGGGACGTACAGGACCAAAAACAGTATCCCGAGTCCGCTGGCGTGCAAATTGGAGCAAAGTTTGCCGAGCCGGTATCGAGTGTCTCTCAGAGAAAGAGTGCGTGCGAGAGAGACAGAGGCTGCCTTATGCGAACATAGGGTGTGAGACGAAGACGGAAGGATCCGGCTTGAAGTTAGCTGAGATCGCCCGCGAGAGGACCGATCCTCCATGGGGACACACGCGAGAAGTCGATTATGAAAAGGAGGAAACGGAGCTTTTCATTTATCTAAATGATCCTTGAGTACGGTTGCATGGTGCAAAACAGATTGGCGAACTCGAGAGCTGGATGGGGAGGGAGAGATTACTGGATTATCGGGGTTAGGGGGTTCGTGGATGGGGACTCGCGAACGATATTAGAATAATGCGTGCCAAAGAGGAATATTATGTTTGGCTTGTCCCTAGTTTTCAACAGGGAGGCGTAAAGCGAGCAGGGCGCAGACGCAGGCGCAACTTATGGTCGAAAACACTGACCTGATTCAATCATTCTCGGGTAAACGATCAAAAAAAAGGAGAAGAAAGAGAAAGGGCGAGAGAAAAATGGGAAAGGAAGAATGGGAGAAGGAAGAGCGTGGAATTTCGGGGGCAACGGGGCGATGGTGAATATGCAACACTGTTAGGAGGCGCGAGGAACGCAGAGAATCCGATGACAAGGGCCACACGTCTCTCTCTCGTTCGGCGTGTTGCTCTCGGCCCAGAACGGAATTGCACTCGATGCAGCTTCCTCTGAAGCACGTTCTTGGTAAACAATGCCGTAACCGCGCCGGACCGATGTAAACCGGAATCGAGGCCACGCCGATCCCGTAGGATTCCGCGAACGAGAAGAAAGCATAACCTAAAAGTGTAGCTGCGCTGACCAGCGTACGCAGGCAGGTCGGGGTCTGAATCGCGAGCGAGCAAGCGAGAAAGAGAGAGAGAGAGAGAGAGAGCGAGACAGGAATGCAGGATAATGTCTGACGGGATAGGACAATGGTCGAAAGATGTAGGAAGCAGGCGAACGCGAGCGGGTGTTAGAACGAACGCGCTAGCGGTGGGTATGCGGCATTTGCGACCGCAAAATTGTACAGTTCCCCATAGTCTATTCGTGTAAACGCGTGAGCCGCGACGCGAATGCGTAACTGACCGACACACGGCATTTCGACATGGATGGTACACTCGCGACCGAGGCGCGTACACTGATATACACTACGGCACGGCGACGAGAGGTAAGGTGGACGAAACGTCTGGCGAGATCGCGTAGGAAATTTTCAAACGAGACGACGGTTACGACAACGTACGGTTACGGGAGGAAATAACGGGAAGTAAACACAGGCCGCGAATGTAAAGAGCTCGCGAGCGAACAGAAACGATGGGTAATGAGAATGCAATGGAAATGCGTACCTCTCTTGCCATTACGTCATATCCCTGCAGGTAAGGGACCGTCCCAGCAAGCACTTATTCAGAAGGAACGAGTAAAGAAGCTGCACGTCGCATTATCGTGGCGACGGGATGCTCTCGTGCACTACTGTCCGCCCACCCTTGCTTGCGCTCTCTCTCTTTCTTTCCCTCTCTCTTTCTTTCTCCCTTGCGCTCGCTCCTTCTTCTCTCTCTTTTTCTTCCTCGGCCCGTTTCTCTCCGTTTCTCTCGATTTCTCTCGGTTCCGCGCGTCTCTTGCCCTTCCTCTCGCTTTTCTTCCTGCCCGCTTCTCCTTCGACCCGACCCTCGCGCGATCTTCTAACGAACGTTTCTCCGTCTCGTGCACCGTACACCGAAACACCTTGCGATGCGACACCGTTTCTCTTTCCCTTTCTCGCCCTGGCCCTCTCTGTCTGTCAACCTCTCGATCTCGCGCTCGCTCCCTCTTTCTCTTTCTCCTTCCGTTTCTCTTTCTCTCTCTCCGCTTCTTCCTGTTTCTCTCTTTCTCTCACTCGAACTATCTGTCTCTGGCGCGCTCCTCGCGCCTCTCCCTCTTTCGCTTTTCCTTTCTCTCTCTCACTCCCTCTGTCTCTCTCTTTCTGCAGCCGTATCCGTCGGTTTCTCTCTGTTACTCTTTTCGGCCAGCCTCCGTTCGGAGTGATTCGTTCGGTGGATTTCCGCACTGTATCAGCCCGGTATCGGCGTGGCGTATCGCGCGAGCTCGAATCAACGCGCGGGCCGAACGCGAGCGACCACCTCGCGGGAACACCTCATTCTAGCTCCTCTCTCGCCGTACAATTACCCGATCTAAGATTTCACTAGCGCATATGGGGGCAAATTGTAACAGTGGCTTCCTCCCAGCGGTTACTGCGGCGACTCCTAGTTTTAGATCGATTCTCTCTCGGTGTACGTACAGACACCCGCCCCCTCGCCCTCACCCTCACCCTCGGCTCTCCTTCTCCCCACGAGTTCACCCGCAACAACCTCGCCCCACGCGCGCCTCTCTCTTCCGACTGACGACCACTGCCTCCTCGTATCCCCTACGATCTCTTCCCAGTGGCTACCCAGTTCCCGAGTTTGCCAGTTCGTCCCAGACGGTGCTGCCCGCATCCCTTCAGCAACCCTCTAGCAACTCTCTGCGCGGTAACATGGCAATTCTGCATTATCGACTGCTCCGTCGATACGTTCTGCCCCACCATAGACGCACTACAGCATAGATCAACGCGTGACTCATTTCGATGTCACGCGGAGATTTAAATATTTCAGAATTTTCAGAATCCCCATACTCTCCATTGTAATCTTTGATGATTACTTATATATCGCGGCAATTTTACTTGAAACTTGTGTCGTTTATTTATCGTATTAATAGTGCTAGACGAGAAATACCTATAATTTCAACAAAATTATAATAATGCATTATTATAAAACTATCAGAATTTCAATCGAAACATATTTTATTAATTTCTTCCAAATGCTACTTATTCCATTTTGAACTGTACCTTTAAAATGAATGAAATCTAGAGAATCTTAACCCCTTCTCATAGTCAACAACAACGTCGTTCTTGCGAACTGGGCCAAGAATAACACGTAATTGAGCCAGAAAGTCATTGGTGAAAATTGATTAAGAACCTGACCCGCGAATGTTTACGTTTCGCCCGTTCTCCTTACTCGACTCACGCAGTCTGTGCGGCAAATGAACGTGGACTACAATTCCGCCATCCTTATAGAGACAGCGCCCACTACCGGCGAGAGATTGTACACTAATGTACACCCGCTAGTTTTACCATAAAGAAATATTTTTCTACTATACCATCTAATGATTCATTAATTTTTGCACACTTATCAACTCAAAACTACATGCATAATTCTATATCTTTAGTTTCCAGGTTATAATTATGTTAAAATATTTTCATCCTTATATAAAATAGGGATGAATATATAAGCCATTAAATACATAATAGGATTTAATTGTCACTAATATAAGCATTCGACATATAGAAAAGTATTTGTGATCAAATAGAATCTCGTTTCAATCTCCGATTAGTCACTCTGTTAAAAACAAATGTATGAATGTTTTGTGATCGTGTTACCGTGACATTGCCTTGACGACAATAAACGTACCTATAAATAAGGGACGATGAACTCTTGAATGTTTAGTACAATCCTGCACGACATTGGTAATAAATCATTTCATAGGTTATGATTAATATCAAACATCCAAAAATCTACGGTAAACCACCCGTAAAAAAATCTTTCTCGATGAAAGACGTCGAATCAAAGCAGAATACACTTACGGAAGAAACTTTTATGTGCAACAAAAGAGAGATTAATGATTCCACTGTTATGCAGAAAATAGGTAAAGCAGACTGCAATCAAAACATAATCGAAACGACTGCGAGTTCGTTTGAACAACTGTGCAACATAATCAGTGATCTGGAAAAGGACATCACTGCCAAGACTGTAGGGGCGAATCAATTACAGGTTCACAAAACGTACATAGTTACAACGAACTTTTCGACTCGATCGATCACATTGATCGAAGTTTCCATTTTCAGATGAGACCAGAGAAAGATGAATCTGAAGCAATGTACGACACAAATGGAACTACGTACGACGATATAATGTCTTTCTTGACAAAACTCGAAGAGGGTAGCTGATAGTAGTACTTTTTGTCGGTATTAAGATTTCCTTTCCCGTTTTTTCGTGTTTCTATAGATTACACTCTGCAGGTTCTATGGATGAAACGAAGGTAAACTTACCAGAAGTAGATGCTATCATGTTTAGGGAAATATTTGGTGACTCGGAACTTTTGCCTTGCGTCAATTACGATAGGTGAGAGTTTTCATTTTAAAATAGTTAGTTGAACGAGATCGTAAAATTTTGTTTGTCGTTCAGTACTGACCCAGTAAATGTCAACAACGATAACCCCCACGTATTCAAAGAGGATTTAGCTACGGCACATTTGCAACTCGAGGAAAAAGATGCCACTATATTGCTCTTGAGGGAACAGTTAAAGAACGAAAGGAAAGTAGCTTGCGAAAAGTTAGAGAGTCAAAGGAAAAACAACGTTACCAAGTTGCAACAACAAGAAGACAAATATAAAGGGATCGTGAAGAGGCATCAAAAGTTCATCGAGCAATTGCTCTCGGAAAAGACAGACCTAACCGAAAAATGCAATTCGTTGGCGCAGAAAGTAAAAGAGATCGAGATAAAAATGCAACGGGATTTGAAGACTACAGCTGATAGACATGTAGTAGAGTTGCAAAAAGCCAAGGAACATTTTGCCGCGGCAGAGAAGATTAAACGAGAGCGTTGGATAGAGGCAAGAACGACGAAGATCAAGGTTTCGATCACTTACAAGATTTCGCTGTGAATATTTCAACGTCTGAATTTTTCAACGATTCGTAACGCTTTAAGGAAATGACAGTGAAGGGTCTGGAGCCTGAACTACGTAATATGATGGAGCAACACGCCGAGGAAATTCAGAGGTTAAGAAATGTACACATGAAGGAACTGCAGGACACAGAATTAAGAATTATACGTCGATCAAATGAACAGTTAGAGCAACTGCGTCTAGAGTTGACAGGCAGTCATGAAAGAATGTTAACCAACGAGAAGAACATCCTGTGGACCAGGTACAGAATCAATTTTTATAAAGATCTACTTGAAAATATCTCCAAGGTGAAATTGATCCATGTATTTATTCAGGTATCAAGAGAAGCTGGAGGAACAAGAAAATCAGTTTAAAATACAACAAATGAAACTTATGGATGAACTACAACAGGACAGAGAAAAGCTTGGCAAGGAACAAATGAAACGAGATGCAGAGATGCAGTCCAGCTTGCAAAAGATACATTTGCAGTATCAGGTACAGCTGGAACTGAAGCTTCAAGTATGCACTGGTCACGTCGATCTGAGAAACTTGAAATTTTAGCAAGAAATAGAGACACTGAAACAACAACATTCGAACGATAAAAAGATTCTTCAAGAGTCACTGAAGGTTGAGTGGGAAGCTTGGTTGACCAACTATAAGAGACAACAGAATTTAAGAATCGAACAAGCTGAAAATAAAATTAAGGAGGAATCTAAAAAGGAAAGAGATCGACAAATCGAGCTCGCTATCGAACGCTTAGAAAAAGATTCCCGAAATACAAAATTAATGCTTCAACGAAACTTTGATTGCAAGCTTAGGTAGTTTGCAATTAATTCTCTAATGATGTTTCCGCGATTTCGAACGCATAGTTTCATTATTTTTTAGATCTTTAACGGAAAAATACGAAATGGATTTGCAAACCGCAACAGACAATGAACAACTACATAAAGGTAAGTTAATGCAAACAAAAGATAAGCTCGAAAAAACTCAAGTTCAATTGGAACAAGCGGAGAAAAAGTTGCAAGAATGTGTATCTGAGCTAAGTAACGCAAACGAGGTAGGATTTTTTGCAAAACTTTAGATTCATACATCAATGAATTATCGTGTATAGAATGAGAAACGGTTTCTTTAGGTAATCCAACGATTAAATATAGAAAGAAATAATTCAAAGAAATTGGCAAGACAAGAAATCCAAAGTGAGAAGAGAGAATTAGAGGAGAAAATTGCCTCACTTTATCAAGAAATAACTCGTATTAATGTTAACAAAGACACCTTAATGGCTCAGTTACATAGCAGGTTCGATTTGAATGACTGATAATAACACGAGCAATGCTGGTATTTATAATCGTCTTATGTTTTAGGATTAAATTGATAATGACACAGAAAATTCTAACGATAAAAAATTTGACTAAAGAACTTAATGACACAAAACTAAAATGCGAACGTTTGGAAAAGTTATTGGATCAGCAACGACGAGAATACATCCTAAAAGGTTTATAAATGACAATTGTTGTTACTTATTCGATTATATATTTTATTTGTTGTGCGAACTAATATTTTGTATTTTATACAAAATAAATAAAATGATTTTAAATGATTTGTATTGCATTATGATAAAAAATATTGCATAATTTTATACGAAATAAAATAGAAGTAAATTTAAAAGCCACAATGTCTTTAATTGCAAAAGATTGGCTATAAAAATTCATTCCATTTAATTCTCCAGCAGTAATTATATGTAAAATCTTAAATAAAATTATACTTTTTTTACAATCTGTACGACATCCTCGTCACACAATATGTGATCTTTCCCGACTTTTTGTGGCTGATGTTTAACAGACGATCCCCACACAAGAGCACTAAAAATAATGTTGATAAATAACATACATGATAATCGAGAAGAAATAATAATTACAGACAATATTAAAGCGAATACTTACTATTTGAACTCTTTCGCGATGGAACGATGTAGTTTGTTACAAAAATCTTCGACTGTTCGTTTTTCCCTGTTTAATACAACTGGAGAATTATAGTCTGGCAGTTGACCCTTTGGTTTGGTGTAGCTAAATTGATATAAACAAATTGATAATTTATGGAGTATTTGGAAAAGAAAGAAAAAAGTAAAATTAAAAAAATGGAACCAGTTATCACAAAAACTTACATTCTAACCAACTGTAAGTATTCCCACATTTTTTCAAGTAAATCATCAAAGTTCCACTTATGATGGGCAGAAATAGGTACACAATGTGGTATTTTGTAAATAATATCTAATTCCTCAATACTAATCTGATCTAGAATTAAACGAAAAAAAAAAAAAAAATTGTAATCGACAACGAAAAAATTATTCACGGATTTTTAATTTTATTATTACGGTTACCTATTTTGTTGAGCAAATAAATACACGGTATGTAAACACGATTTCCCTCGATAACATCGATCAAATCGTCAGAAGTAGCGTCGTATCGCAAAGTAATATCTGCATTATGAATTCTATACTCTGACAGTATACTTTTCACTGTTTCTAAGTCAAGTTCTGACTGTGCACACTGATAAATAATGCAACCATCTTAGTGTCTCTTACAAAGTGCTGCATGATAAACACCTCAAAAAACTACACATGATTCTGTATAATGTAATAAAAGATATACAAAAATATAGTAATGTTTGATGAAACAGATCGAATCACGTGTAGTTTTCTATATCACTCTTTTCATTGTTTAATTACCGTAGTTTGAAAATTAATTCCACCTTTATCCTTTTTGCGAAAAGTAATGTTGGGTGGTTGTTTGTTTAAACGTAATCCAAAACCTTCTAATTCATGTTCAATTAATCTTTTATGTCCAAGTGGTTTCAATACATCCAGAACAATGAATATTAGACTGCAGGTCCTTGCAACTGCAATAACTTGTCTTCCACGTCCTTTACCATCTTTTGCACCTTCAATAATACCAGGAAGATCGAGCAACTGAAATGTATTAACAAAAAATGTATTAAATGTTTTTTTACAAGTTGCAAGGACAATGTGGACTGAGTTGTATCTATAATAAAATCTAGAAACCTGTATTTTTGCACCCTTATATTTTATACAACCAGGAACAGTAGTAAGAGTTGTAAATTCATATGCTGCAACTTCAGAATAAACACCAGCAAGAGTACTTAGCAGCGTAGATTTACCCACAGAAGGAAAACCTATAATTTGAGATGAAATATAATAAAAGATTGCTCTAGAGAGATACAAATTTTAAATATTTTTTCATACACACCAACGAAACCTATTCTAGCATCACCCGTTTTAGCTACTTCAAACCCTTGTTCTCCACCACCTCCACCACCTTTGGGAGTTATAAGCTCTCGCCTTAGTTTAGCTAGTTTTGCTTTCAATAAACCTAAATGACCCGAAGTGGCTTTATTTTTTTGTGTACGAGCCATCTATAAAAAAAATTATATTATAACATAACATATTAAATATAAATATAAAGCAAAGAGAGGTAAAACAAAGGTTACCTCGGCTTCAATCGAAGCGATCTTTTCTAATATTGTACTCATTTTGGAATAATCGAAAAATTTCTTTAACTTGTAATATACTTAAAACAAGTTTCTCTTAAGCCCTTTCGTGTTCTTCCATTACAAGATTATAGGAATATATCCCTTTGTAAGCTTTGCACGTGCTGACAGGTTAGAAGCACATGCCACGCACAGTTTGAGGGAATCAAATAACATGTAATCTTTAGAAGTATGGAAAAAAACACAAAGCTTAAGGCTAGTTTCCAAATGTAGTACAGAAATTATTTACGTATTTACAATTTGGAGTTTACAATTATTTAAATATGCAGATGTGTAAAAATAGGTAACAGCAACTGTTAATTACTTTTGCATAAATTTCATTTGAGAACATATAAATGTAAGTATTAGAATTAAATACAAATAGCAGTTTTAAATCACCAGTTTTCATGCAAACATTAAGATGCTGAACTTCCGTTTTATTTTAGTATGTTTTAAAAATTTTTTCATTTTTTTAATAGACTGGTTCTCATCAACTTAGGATATTATAACTTAATAAATTTTTAAAGATCGATCTATATTTTTCGATGTAAATTTTTCTGTTTTAGAATTTTTTAATTTCATTTGCAAGCACATAATAAATATCTTCTTCCTAAAACAATTGTAAAATTACAATTTAATATATTTTATTCTTCCATGAAAAAGATTCCATGCCAATAAGTCAGCAAAGAAGTCAATAGAGTCAGTTTCGAAATCAATGCCATCTATTGAGAATATAAATTTCGTCTAAAAAACGCTAGAAGTTAGTAGGAATATAGAATATATAAGAAGGTAGCAAATGCTTAATCCTCTTAATTCTATAGATTGCTAAACGTCATGTACAAAGGTAGCAACAGAGCTGGCGTTGAGATAAGTACCATCTATCAAGAACCACCATTTTGACTAAAAATCTCCCAAGTTAACAGGAGCGTAGAATAAGCGAGGAGGTAACAACTCCTGATATAGTTCACCTTACCCAGAGTCGATTATTGA
Source organism: Eufriesea mexicana (assembly GCF_001483705.2). Classification (NCBI taxonomy): domain Eukaryota; kingdom Metazoa; phylum Arthropoda; class Insecta; order Hymenoptera; family Apidae; genus Eufriesea; species Eufriesea mexicana. Next base: position 23,351 of record NW_016908000.1, read on the forward strand.
ATAAAGATAGATATACTTCTCACTTCAGTTACATATAACCTGTAATTAGTCTATGGCCTTTTAGAATTATATCTTAAACAATAATTGTAAGGCAACTTTTTGCATATCTTTTTATCAAATCTTTTTCGCGAGTAACATTTAATCACATTTTTCTTATTATTTGCTATAATCGCTTTAATGCAGTTGTATAATAATTTTTTCTATTGTCACACATTTACATGATTTTTCATTTATTTTCAATAATTACCGTAAGACTTTTAATTTATTAAATAATATTAATTTATTAAAAATGTGTTTTAACATTCGGAATAATCGTCGTTTTTTCTACAAAGAAAATTATAGAGAATATGATGAAAAGCTTAATTTGAACCCTTGACTTTTATTTTATTACAATATTAATCTTGCTGGTGGACAGTAAATAGGGTAACAGGATACAATCTTCATTTTGAAGACTGTTCACTATAAACACAATCTTTAGAAAATTAATATCAATAATAATCTAGGTGATAAATTCATACAATTTATATGAATATAAAAGTTTATATATAAATTAATTTTGCTAATGCATTTTTATAACTTCTACAGTTTTGGACAATTTATGAACACTATAACCACCTAGCGGCAAAATAATGATACTAATCGGCATTACCGGCATTACGTATTAACGAATACTAATTTCTCGATTATTCAGCATTTTTTTTAATGGATCATAGCTAAAGTGGTTAGAACAATGTACATATTAATTTGGGTTATTAAGAATTATAGAATATTGTCTAAAGAACAAGAAATACATTTTTTCTTTCAATCCATTATTGAAATCTCTTTCCTTCTATACTTGTTCTATATTCCTGTTATATTCTAGTGATTTTCAGTCAAAATGAAGATTACATTGATAGATGCCTTAACGCTAATTCAGTTGTTACCTTACATGCGACATTACATAGTAAAGCAATTCGAGAATACTAAGCTCCTGTCATTTCCTTATTTATTTTATATTCCAACGAACTCCTGGTATTTTTTAATCGAAATTTATATTTGCAACAAAGAGCGTCAATTTTGAAACTAACTTTGATTTCCTTGCTTAACTTATTGACGATTCATTGGATACATATAATGTATATATTAATAATATTAATTATATTAATAAGCGATTAATAAGCGAAAAGATATACTAACGTAATTTTTATTTTATTGGAGAGTAAGATATAATCAGTTTTAATTTTTAAAAATGTTAAAATAGATAATATGAAATAAGACTTTTCTGTAAAATAAAATAATAAAATATTTAACAATATTTTATTATTAAGACACATCATTTCATATGTTTGTACACATTGTTACTAATTACTTTGTTGGATCTACATGAATTTAAGATAAGATACTAAAAGAATATCACAACTACAAAAATTAAATTACTTCTCCAATTTACATTTTTTTTATTTGTTTAATTATGCTTTCCAAATGCAATTTGAAAAAGTTTTACAATTTAATTGTAGCAATTTAGGAATAAGAAAAAATGCAACAGAAATCTAATGGATTATATTTAGTTATTTCATTTAAGGAACTCATGTTACAAGGAAGAATACAAGTTGTAAACTTTTAAATCTTTTTTACGAACTCGATGTGAATTGGAGAAGTAAATACTTTTAAACATGGCCAAATTACTTGCTTATTATATAGAATGGATTAATAATGTTAAAATTAATGAAATTATATTTAATATGTAATTCATTTAGAAATGAAAAATTTGAATGATGAAACATACACATAACCTATTATAGTATAACGTGTCGTAAAAAGTTACTATCAATTATGCCAGTTTTTCAGGAATCGTGTGCAGAGGTAGTGTTTGCAATAACACTATAATAATTTCTATATTATGCTTTATGCACATTTATATAAATATGTTCTAGCAAATACAAGCACAAACGATCATTATAATTCATCCTGGATCCATGTATCTTAGGATGGGACGAGCATCTGATTTAAATCCTTGCACAATATTAAATGCTGTTGCGAGGAAACGTTTACAAGGAGGATTAGAATATAAAGACAGTTTACTACCATCAGCTATACCACGAGTATGTTCTGTTTGTAGATGATATTTGTATAAAGATATCATTTTTAATTGCTTTTAGTAGACAAAAGAATTGACACAAGCAATGGAAGAATCTCGTCTACAAGTGTCACATACATTACAATCTTGTCTTCAGTCTGATGGGAGAAGAAGATATGCAACACCACCTCAGCAAATAGCTGCCTTTAATCGTAGATCAAATCCAGAAATATCGTCTCCATGCAGTGTTGAATGGATAAAAACAGATAAAGATGTTGTAGTTGGAGATGATGTGTTATCATTAAATCCAGATGATAATTTTAATGTTCATTTCCCATATAGGAGAGGAGAGCTTAATATTCATACTGGCCCTGGTGGTAGTCTAAGATCTGTTATGGCTGATTTAAAAACAATTTGGGAATATGTGCTTACAGACAAAATGGACATTCCATTAAGAGATTTAAAACATTATCGAGCTGTCCTTATAATTCCTGATATTTATAACAGGCAATATTTAAAAGAATTAACAACTCTAATGCTTTGTGATATTGGATTTGGGGCATGTTTTCTATTACAAGTTGGTATTAGAACATTTTACAAATTTATTAAATATCCTATTACTAATACATTAACATTCTACTATATTATAAAGGATCATGTAGCGGCTACCTTTGGCGCAGGTCTTGGATATGCGTGCGTGGTCGACGTTGGAGATCAAAAAACATCGGTTTCTTGCGTAGAAGACGGAATTTCTCACAGAAATACAAGAGTACGAATGGATTATGGTGGAGGAGATATCACACAAACGTTCTTTTGGTTACTTCAGAAATGCGCCTTTCCTTACAAGACATGCGATCCAGCTAATAAATTGGATGCGTTACTCTTGAGTCAATTGAAAAAAGATTTTTGTCACGTTGATTTGAATGTATGTGGATCTCAGGAAAAGACTTTTATAGTTCGTAAACCGAAACAACAGACCGAGAAATATACTCTTCAAGTTGGTGATGAATGTTTGGTTGCACCTCTGAGTTTATTTCAACCTGAATTATTTAAGGTTACTGGAACGCATAGTGTGCATATACAAAAAAGATCAATGGGAGATCCAGAAGATCCGCATGATGAAAATTACCTACGAGAAACGAGTGTATGTAACGTTACATAGAAATATGGCTATACTTATTCTTCTAACATGAACGTTAGTTTCATTACTGTTTAGAGAAGAGGCATGAAAGAAAATCTTGAACAAACATCTGAAATGCAAGAAGAAGCAACTGTACCAACTGTAGCAGGGGAAGAAGAAGTAGTTGTGGATGCCGTAGATACGGCACCGATTACTTTATCGAATCGTGATCTAGATGCTCCACGTGATTTTGTAGTAGGTCCTCAACAACTATTGGGTCTCGATCATGCTGTACTTCAAAGTATCGATCGCTGTCGTACGTAAATATATTCGATTCAACAAATGTATTAGAAATACACAATATAATTTAATCATCAAAGTGTAATCATTTTCATAGCTACAGAAGATCTAAAAAGGAAAATGTATAGTTGTGTGCTAGTTGTTGGTTCAGGTATGAAATTTCAAGGCATAGGCATGTGGTTACACAATCGGATCTCTCTTCAAATTCCCTATATGTATAGAGCAGGTATGTATCTTCGTATAATAATTTAACTGCAAGGATATAAAATTTCTTTTTTATAGAACAATTGGATATTATAACACAACCAAAAGAAATGGACCCAGGTATGACTACATGGAAAGGGGCTGCGATTTTAAGCTGTTTAGAATCTGCTCAAGAATTGTGGATAGGTCGACAAGAATGGGAACGTACAGGTGTTAGAGTATTGAGAGAAAGAGCACCTTTTATGTGGTAAAAGTGGGTGCATTAAAAATTCTTAATTAAGATTTAAGTATCAAAGTATTAAATTTTAAATTGGACATTTTTTATAGCCATGTATTATACATCATTGTTTACTACACAAGCATGTTTTTTAACGTTAAGCAATTCAAAATAAAATTTTATTGTAAAAGTATGATTTACATTATATGTATTACAATTATACCTATAACATATCCATTAGTCTAACTTTACTTTTATCATTTCTATGATACATAATTATGTCAGCTTCAATCAAAAAGTTCACAAACTCTAGAACATTTGGATTAACTTGTACATACATGTTGTCACCACCTTTTGTGTATGAGGATGTTAACTTCTGAAAATTCATATTTATTTATTTTCGTTATTAAACAGAAAATATAATTATGCAATTTTAAACATCAAGTAAATGCTTACTGCCAAAAAGTCTTTGACATCTTGATTTCCTGGGAACAAGCTATCCACTACCATATGCTAAATATTTTTATATGTGATTAAAATAGATTGAGTATAAATAAAATGTAAAATATATATTTTTTTTCCATCATACCAAATCATTTTTTGTAGCACGAAATATGCGTTTTGTTAAACGGTATTCTTTATCGTGGGTTCTATCAGTTGTTAATTGAGCAGCACTCAAGCAAGCTTCTTTCATTTTTTCAAAACCCATTTTTTTATTTTTCAGACTGAGAAAAAAAGTATAATTTTATATCAAAAGAAACCTATACTTTTATTTAAATTGTAACAAAGTAACACTTTATTACTATACGAACTAGGTTATGTCATCTTTAATATTCGAAAGTTCTATCTGCATATTATCATATAGTTTTTGAATATTTTGTACTTCTCTTTCAAGTTCTGCTAAAACTTCAACGTGTAAATCGGACGTTTTAGGAAAAGGAAAATCCTTTGGTTTTTCCTGAAGAATGTTATCTAACAGACATTTGCACAATACATGTTGCTTCTTTTGTATATCTTTTGAATTGCAACTATTATTCAAACTGCATATCTTATTGTTCGTAACTACATTCTCCAAGTCTTCTATTTCTTTCTGTCGTTCCATCTCCACATCTTTCAAATTTTCGAAAGCATCTTGCAACGTATATTCCATTCTTCTTATTTTTATTCAAAATTTATTACAACAATGAATTCTTTGAAGTAACACACAAAACTTAGATAAAATAGCGGGAAACCAAATATACCTGGTTTTCATCGAACGTTAAGCATTATATCAGTAACAAACTAGAGGGACAAAAATAGAAGATTTTAGGGCTGATAGAAACTGAATTGTAATTGGCGCATTTTGAAACGAGTCCTACACATGCTCCGTACGTTTGTAAATACGTGCGATGTCTACTAAAATTAAGGTTAAGTTAGTTTAACTGGTCAAAATGATATGCAGTCGAATGAATTTCGTTTTAAAACATGTTTATAAACAACCAATATGGAATTGCCGTTTGTGTTCAAAAATCTCGCAAGAAAGTAAGTATTTTAGAATTTTCATTCATCTTCTCGAATTAGAATATTTCAGTTCAAAGAAGGTTATATTTTTAACGTTGCACGGAACATCTTATTTTTAATAAATTAAATAATTTACAGTAGATGAAAAAGATCCTGCACCTTTATTTTTCGATCAACATGTACAAGAATTATTAACGACTCTGACGCGTATCAATTACGATAAAGTTTTTGCAACTCGAAAAGATGGCACAAAATTGGTGGTTCCAAAGTATAAGTTTATGACAGATGAGGAATTAAAAAATGCACAAGTTGAAATTGCAGTAAAGGCTAGAGGACGCATTCAGATGCCACCTGTTGTAAAAATGAGATCAGATGAGGAAGTTGTACTGTCAAATGATCCTGCTCTACAAGGTTTTCAGATGCACAACATTGTAGTTACTGATATATCTTTTGGGAACCAAAACAGAAATAGATTAATCGTAATCCGAGAACCGAATGGTAAATTGAGGCATGCAAAATCTGATGAAAGAAGACGTGTAAATCAAGTATATTTTCCTATAAATGGTAGAGAAATACATATCCCAAACATGTTCTACGATCCACATTTTAAGGTAAGAAAATTTCATTTTTTGCATAAAAGTAACCCTTTAATTTGTACATTATAGAAATTTGCAATGTATTTATAGGATTTACTGGAGAGGCAAGAATTTGAATTTATTTTAGATCGAACGTGTACGCAGTTTGAACCAGATGATCCAGAATACCACAGAATTACGAAGGAAGTGTATGAATGGGTGAATAAGTTGAAAAAATTTGACATTTTGCGTTCTACAAGACATTTTGGTCCATTTGTGTTCAACCTTGCTTGGAAGAATGATATTTGTCCATTATTAATGGAATTAATCACAAACAAGAATATAAAAGAAGCTGCTGCATTGATTCGGCTTTATCACAGGCTTCACCCTGAGGCAAAGTCACATGCTGAACCGATATTAGACGATATAGAATTAGTCCTAACATATGCGAAATTAGATTCGCCAGAACCACATAAACTAACACGTGCTATAGTGAATTATAACAAATTGCGGAAAGAGGAAGAAGAAATAAAACTGGGTGTAATAAAAGCGCATGGGTTGGTCGACGATACGGACAAACAAACATGAACGATTGTTCATGTTTGTCACTAGATCAACCTCTCTTGCTCTTTATTCTGTACAAATTCATTTCATTGCAAATAAATAAAATCGACATACAGTCATAACATAATTTCGATGATTATTAATCGATTATTTTATTACGTGATAGTTACTTACAAACATTTACAAATGTAACAAGTCAATTCGATTTGGCGTACAGGATCGTCGGAAAACATTACATATCGATTATTGGCTAATGTCTTGGAAATAACTGAATCGATTCTGGTTCCGCATCTCGCGGTCGATAAGTGTGGGGCCGATTTCACACCTTTCGAGATGGATATTATTGCCCAGCGTTGGGTAGACCATGGATCATGGATCATAGAACAGGTAGATTTGGAGGATGAGATGTGGCTTAGTTAAGTAAAACGGGAAACGCATACTTTCGTGAGTAAATAAATCGACGAACGAAGGAGGAAAGTGGAGTAAGGAGGGGGTTTGAATTAATGTGAAATGAAAGAGTGCGCGTTTGAGAGAAAGCAGCTTTGTACAAATGCAAATTATGCGACTGAAGACTGCGTGTAAGTACCTACTGTCGTGAATGGAACAATATACAAGTTCGACTTGAAGATCGAACGAGAAGTGCTTGTTCGTTGGGATCATGTACCGTCTTGATCGTTTAATGCTTTGATAAACACTCGCAACTGAATACTGTGATCGATCGTTATTATCCATATCTTACTCATATTACTCTTATCGTTATATGTATATTAATTATTACTTCCATATAGATGCGTTTCATGGTGTACGTAGAAAATAAATAAGAGCACGATTACGATCGGCGTAGTAGATGAAACTTCCTAATCGACTATCGAAAATGACGACGAAAGAAAGAGAAACCGCGCCAAGCAGTAACCGAGTTGAAAGAAAAATAAACGGAAAGGAAGAAGCACGAAATTGAACCTATCGGCTATTAGGCCTCTCGAAGCAAGGTATGCGCGTATCGATTATATAAATGTGTACCTCTGATTTCTGTCAAACAGTGGGAAGCACGATTACCTATTCCTTAGCTCTTCGTTAACCCGACATTTTTCTACGATCCCGATAACAAAGTAGCACACATTTCCTGCTGTCTACGCAAACGTTAATAACTAACGATATATCTTCGTCCTCTCCACTAGGTTTACTTTCTCGCCCTTCGTGCGTTCCGTTTCAACGCTGATATATTCTCGCCAAGAGATCAAGAGGTTTCTCGAAGGCTGACAGAAACATGGGATTCGCGCGTGACAACTGCGATATGCTCTATCAACGAACTGACGCGATTTAAGCGAATCAATTTAATCGGCTAATCGAATTAGGAATGAACGTTTGAGGCAAAGTGGCGCGACGTTGATCGGGGAATCGTTCCAAAAGTGTGACAGTTATGATAAGGTTATGTTTGCGTGTCGATCGATGGAACGGCGGCAAATTCGTGAAGTCGGCAAATGATGGATTCGAGAGGTCGCGTGCGTCAAATAATAATTTACAAGCCGATCCACGAGGTGTCGATGATATCTCGTTGAATATTCGCGAAGCGCAATGAACAGAGCACGCGTTCTGGAACGAATCCACGAGCAGTTTGATCATGTCGCGCACGCGTCGCAAACACTCGCTGTATTTTTCGATCGGTAAATATTGAGCAATGTTCCTTTCAATCTTGCCATTGTCCGTCGAAAAATCAATCTTCTCTAGGTTCACGGAATACCGTTAACCGAGACGCGTTAACCGACACGAGAAACGGTCGCTCTCCACCCTCGCGTTTTCGATCAAGGTTATGTCTCCTTCCGATCAAAGCTACTTAGAAACATATGAAGAATCTTTCACACACTGTGACTTACAAGTAAATATACGGAGAGATACGCGAGCGTACAGCTCGTTCGTTTAGCGTTGCACTTTGTGCGAGTTCGTACGTAGCCGGTTCTTAAACAGGAATAAACATTCGTCTTTGAGGTTAGTTTACGACACAGTGACGCGTACCATTATGCTCTTTCGCCTGCTGCTCCTCTACCTACCTAACTCTATACGCTTAAATACTCGTTTATATAGAAACTTCTCCTCTGCATTTCGCGTATATAAATTTCTCGTTCCTTTTTCGTAGATATAGTTAAGTATATTCATACGTATGCATGATAATTCAACGATCCCGTTCATAGTGACAGGCCGTCCGGTTTGTCCGTTCGCGGGTAAGTTAACGGAACTCGAAAGGAAAACGCGAGGATAATAAGAGCGACGATGACAAATCGTGTGGTTGAGAGAATTCGTGGCTTTTTCGCTCTTCGTTTTGGCACAATCGTCGCCAAATGGCGCGCGTCAGGTTCACGTTCGACGATAATCTACGTTGTCCTGCGACCAGGAACTCGATCTTCGAATCGTCGAACATTTTTCTTATTCCTAACGATCGTAAAGACGATCAGAGGCCACTTTCGGCCTCTCGACCGACGTTTCACGCCACTATTTATTATGCGTCCGGATTATGCGTTCCGAGAGAGAGATTGCGCTTTTCGTTTACGATTATTAATACTATATATCGTTATTAATTATGATAATCGATATTATAAATTACGCGTGACTCGCTAAGTTCTCTACGCTGTACTCTACTTTCCACCGACGAGGTCGCGCGTCTCCCGCGACTCGCCACGATCTAATCCTTCGATGAAATCGTCATTCATTCGTTACCAAAACCTAATCCATGTGTTCGTTCGCCTCGAGTTCTTATCGTTCCCATACGACTCATCGCGAATGCTCGCGAGGATCCCAGGGAAAACGCAGTTAACTCGCGAGCACGACTTCAGCAGCCACCTTTACGCTCGATTCGAGCAACGAGCGGCTTCTCGGTCACAGAATATCCGTCTCGTAAATCTTGCTAGTAGTGGTGGTGGTAGTCGCGCTCGCGACACCGCTAATAGACGTGGTCGTTACTATGGGAACGCTCGTGGACCCGCTAACAGACACGCTGACGGTCTGGCTGCCATTCGATTCGCTGAAGCTGGTCGTAGGTGTCACGCCTGTCGCTACGCTAGACGTCAGAATCGTGGTAGCCGCGAGTTGTGATTGTTGTTCTCGTGACTCTTCTGATCGCGTTCTGAGCCCGTCCACGGAGACCTCCTGAGAAACAGAGGGCTTCGCGGTCAGACTGGTCAAAGATCCCGAGCTAGCGGTGCTCAGTCCTAGGCCCATTTTGGCCAACAGATTGCTCTCGGAGCCTGTTTTCTTCAATAGATCCGGCGGCGCGGGTGGTATAGTGGTCAGACCCGCCGTGTTCCTCTGTAGCTGTTGAAGTCTCGCGTACTGCTCCTGCAAGGCTTTCTGTTTTCGCAACAGTTCTTGGTGTCGCTGCTCCAGCTGTTCCTGCCTGCCCTTCTTGCTCTGCAGACCCTCCTGCGAGTTCACGCTCTCGCAGGAACTCGAGTTACTGGTGGACAGCACGGCTGACGATTGAGAGCTGGTCGAGTTGTTATGTAGCACCGGGCTCGGCGTTGCCTCGAGCGTGGTCAGCCCAGTAACGGGTTGTTCGGTCGGTAAAGCCATAGGTGGCTTGCCCTCCTTAACTGGCAGAGTACCGCGTGCCGGTGGCCTTCGCAACGTCGCGTTCGCGCTCTGTAAGTTACAAGAATGATTTCTAGGTGGTAGTTGTGGGCTGGTAGGGCTGGCCAATGGCGATCTGGAACTGGTTCGCGGTGGCGGAGGTGGTGGTACTCTCCTCGCGCTGGCCAGTTGAAGCAATTCTGCGTTCCGCTCCGGCACCGGTGGCTTCTGTCCCGGGACGAATCCCTGTGGTAATGTAGGCAAGCTCGGTTGTTCCTGCAGGGACACCTGCAGTCTCGCTATAGGTGGCGACGTGTCCGTGTCCGAGCTAGACGGATAAGAGTGCAATCTGCGCAACGTTCCTCCTGCGTTCGGCGGTCCGCTAGTTGGCGCCAGTGTACCGCTGCTGGGAACGGTTCCACTGGATGAGTCCACGCTTCCCTTCCTTCCTATGTCGGAGATGCACGGTGGCCGGCCAGTCGTTCCGACGACCGACGCCCCAGCCGCCTCTCCTCTGCTTCCTGATCTGCCCAGCTCGGACAGCATCGTCGTAGATCCTTGGGCGTGACCGAGTTGCGAGCTCGGCCTCGAGAACGTCTGCAGCTCATCTAACAGAGCGTCGAGTGCGTTCTCCGGACGCTGCTGATGGGCGGTGGGTGGCTCGAGAGAGTGGGACCCTCCCCCGATGACGCTCGCTGACCCCACGACAGTGCGTTCCGCTGGCACAGGGGCAGCTGCCTACGTTCGACACGTGGACGATACCGGTTATCAAAGCCATTCCTCCTCTTCTTCTCTAAGAACGCGACGGTGCAGGTGTTTCCTCCGACGCGGCACCGAGGAAGCTCGCTCAACCAGAGCTCGTTCGGCGTTGCGTCTCGTACGGCGCGGATGGAGACCCGACCGATCGTCGAAAGTTGTCAAAAAGGTAGGAGAAAAAGAGAGTGAAAGAGAAAGAGATAGTATGGAAAGAAAAGAAAGTGTCCCAAAGGTAACCCTGATGTTTCATCGAAACCCCAAGTGTTATCGAGACCAACTTTCGGCGACGTCGAGGTGCGTCGTAGAGGGCGGTGCGTCAACGCGGGACTTGAATAGGGATTTGAACGCGTTCCGAGGAAACGCAGGATGATCATATCTCGTCGGTGTTGGTGAAACTCTGTTGGGACGCACCGCGATCTTACGACGTCTGATCGCGGATCGACCATTCGCTTATCGGCTACATCATGCCAGTAATAGTGAAATATGTGCGCGAATATGTATTGCATGCAAGGTGCTGGTGAGACAATGGTGAGCGATCGAGGGCTAGAGCGTGAGAGTGAGAAAAAAAAACGTGAGAAATAGGCGAAAAAAGTAGGATGACCGAGAAATCGGAAGGCGCGAGATCGATCGAACGATGCGAGTCGATGAGTCGTGAACGCATAGAAAGAATAAATCAATGGTAAATATACGTATTAATTCCGTTAGATAGTTACCTGCGGTCTGGGTTATACGTTTTGTGCGTGCGTTGTGCGTGTTACAAGTCAGTACTCGTTTGGGGCTCTTTTACATTTGGCATCGATTGTTGTCCAGTATTAGTCAACTTAAAAAAAAAAACAGAGAAACCAAAAATCAAAAATCCAAAATCAGATTGTGCCGTTTGATCGGCTGGCCGCGTGTTCGGTGTCGTTAGTACGCGAACAGATACCCTAGGAGGCGCCACGATCGGTGCGTCCAGCCGGCACTGTTTCGCGCTCTCGTCCCGCATTCATCATCCGTGTTCTCTTTGTCAGTCCGTGTACGAAAAAAGAAAGCCGTGCTGGTCGAGGCGCGTGCCCGGGCATCGACGAGATAATATTACTTCGTGGAAATATCCCATATGTCTCTAACGGAACGGAATAAGAGAGAGAGAGAGAGAGAGAGAGAGAGAGAAAGAGAGAGAGAGAGAGAGAAAATAAAAAGGAACGTACGTCATCGATTCCCAGAACGTCGATACCAGAAACGCACGCCACGAGGCCGTCCTTTCTGTTCGGCAAAAAACGAAGCTTGAAAACGGCATGCATGGCTACACACGCTAACTCGAACGTGCAGAGCGAACGGAGGTCGCGTGTTTGCGCGACTCCTGGTACGCGTGTACAGCATATATACGTTTACGTGCATGTCGCATGCTGCGCGAACGATGCGCGCGCATTCCTTTACGTATCACACGGAGGAACATGCTTTCAAAGTACAGACGAGTGGTTTATGGCCGAGAAAAGAAACACAGGTATATATATATATACACGGTATAAAAAGTAATGTACGAAAAAAAAGTTGGCCGATCAAAGATACACAGTCAAAACCTTTGGTCCAATCCTTATAGTAAGGCAGTACATATTTACGGACTCGAAAAGTCGAACAGAGAGAGAGAGAGAGAGACAGAGAGAGAGAGAGACAGAGAGACAGAGAGACTGAGAGAGAGACAGAGAGAGAGAGAGAGAGAGGCACGCGCACGCTGTTTCGCGCGTACGCGCGCGTGTAAATTAGTAGAGAGAGACAGAGAAAGAGAAATAAGAAATATAGAGACAGAGAACAGAGAAAAAGAGAAAGAGAGAGGAAGGAAGAAAAAGAGAAAAGGAACGTGTGTAAACAGACATGTGTATGGAACAAAATGGTGACGTCGAATCGATCCGTCTGACAGAGACGCGAGACAGGGCGAACGAAAATTTGAACGGTGAAGCAGGGGTGCCGGCGAGCTGCGAACCAATTCCAACAAGATTCGAAAGCAACGTGACTACGTGGTGGCGCGAGAGTCGAGCAGACACGGATGACCAAGAGAGGAAAAAAAAGGAGAGAAAAATTTGAGAAAGTAATAGAAAGTAGGGGGGCGAAGGATGATAATGGCGTGATGACGATGATCGAGTTGCGCGTACTAAGCACAGCGAAACGTCCCAAAACGACTGCAAAATTATAATTCGAACAAGCAACGAAACTCTTACGAAACGCTCGAATTTGTGATGAATCGTACAGGTTGATTTTCCGACCAATGACTCGACGTGCGTTGACGAGTAAAAGAAAAATGAAAAAAAAAGATAATGATTCCGATGGTCGAGTCATTGGACGTTCTCCTCGTGAAATCATCCTGTAACACGTACCCCGTTTAGAACATGGGCGCAAGCGTGGATTCGAGCGACGAGAAATTCTTTCTCTTCTCTCCTCGTAGATGGATGCACCGTACGATAGCGATAGTGCGAATGGTAACGAGAGAGGGCAGCAGGGTCGAGTGAGGAACGAGCAGTTGCGCCCTCGACGACGATCACGTGCAACTACACATACGTCACTGTCATCGTCGACGTCGTTGTCGTCGTGGTCATCGCCGCGAACATAAATCCCGGGAAATCCAATGTAAACCTTGTGTGTCGAGAACAGAGACGGGGGTACGGGGGCGGGGGGGTGTTACACCTTACTATAAGAAATGGATTGGAACGAGTGTGTCTGACGAGGCGAGATCGCAACTACTTTGTTTCCTTCGGTCTTAAAAGCCGGCGAAATAATGGCACCGTATCGAGTGCGGGACTCGAAAAACAACGTCCGATGTATCTAACAGACAAAACGTTGCAAAAGGTGTATGCATCTAGAGAGTAAACTGTAAATACAAGAGTACAGTGAGTAATAATAAGGAGGTTTGCGAGAAGGCCAAGTGAGAGCTCGTAAGGCGCGTAGCGCGTAGCACAGCCGAGGATTGCGCGCTCTTATAATTCCGTGATAAAAAGTTTCGTGCGTGTCGAATGTTAATTTTTCATATATATATATTTTCATTTTTTTTTTTTTTTAGCCGATACGAGTCGGATCTGAAAAGCGCTGGGACATAGCGGGAAACGATAATAAAGCTCTAGGTGTGTCGGTAAGATGCAAACAACGCAACGACGCGCGGCCGCGGTTGAGATTTGATGCGATTCAGTAGTATGAGCCGGCGCGGGTCAGACAACTCGGCGGATTCGTCCTTGATGCGAAGAGAGAGAGAGAGAAACTCATTCCCGTGTGCGCGCGACTGATACCCCCAAATCCCTTTCGTCGCGAGGCAGAACCGAGATCTGACAACCCCATATGAAGTATTCGCGGTATGATATATATAGATACGGAGCAACGACGACAAGAATTCGCTCGGCGAATACCTCGAAGAATTCCGCCAAACTTCCATAGAAACTTTGCTTTCTCTCTCGCTAAACGCCTAAGCCGTTCTTTCCACACGTTGTTTACGAGAGGAAAAGAACAAGAAAACGAAAAAGAAAAACGAAGAGAAAAAACACGAGACACCGGAAGAAATTTGGCAAAATGCTTCGAGACGTCGTGAAAGGATAAACAGTTATATGAACAGTATGACGATTTGTGCGGCAGACATCATACCGACAAAAGGAATATATATAATATATATATATAAACACGTGTAAGTGGAGCGTGTTCGGTAATGGTGGTCGTGTCAGTGTGTAATGCTTACGTGTCCTTGTGTGTATGTGCGTTGGGTATATGAATATTTATATATGTATATATATATATAGGTATATATATATATATAGTATATAAAATAGTACAGAATAATAATGGTAATAATAACGGTAATAATAATGGTAATAATAATAATAATAATAATAATAATAAAGTAGAAATATTAATAATAATAATTAATAATTTATAAATATGAATCAGTAAAAAATTACTCGTGACTGGTCTGTATGGCCTCCTTGAAGTTAGTACTCCACTTCCAGCCATACTAAAAAATTAATATCATTTTCACTATCTGTAGCCTGTAACCTGCGTTTTATAGTTCTTATTAAAAAGGAAAATAGAGATAGAGAGAAATATATATATATATATA
>NW_016908000.1:38855-79104 GCF_001483705.2 Eufriesea mexicana
TAAAGAGAAAGAGGGAAAGAGAGATCGCACGCGGTACAGCGACTCTCGGTTCAAGGCCCGACGACCGAAACCCGTTTTGTCACATCATACGCTGCTAAATGTATAAAAAATATCTATACTATCGGGACACAGCAAACACTGAAAATATTGGTTATGGGGGTTGATCAGGGTGGAAGGGTCTATGTCACACAGAGACAAGTTGGAGGAAGATTCGCGCGACACCGTATATATTACTGGGACGCGTTTCATAGAAACGCGTGTCCGGCGTACTGCCCCAATCCTTTACCTTTCAGTGCGTGACAGAAGAAGTGATGTACGTTATCGTACGAGACTTTGGTTTCTTGGGCGACCACTACGTGTCGCTGAGTCTAGGAGACGAGAAAAAACTTGTCCTTCAAACGAGCTGATCGTTTCGTATCGAGGAAAGGTTTACATTAGATTTCGTGCACCGAAAACGATATCAGGATCGAGAGAGACCGACAGAAATCCAATGGATTCAACTCGTCAAGAATATTCGACTTTTTTCGGTAAAAAGAAAATCCGAGGAACGTACCGTTCGCGAGTTTAGGGTGAGAGAGATGGCACCGCAGGTATTACCGCCGACGGTAAACGACGTCGTAAACAAAATCGTTTCCAGAAACAAGTCGAGATTTGTATTATCCACGAACACAGGCGAGACAAGCAAAGTGTATATAACGTTGGCACGCTTTTCGCAGTGTTTTTGGTGCCGATCGATTGCGTGAAAAATTACGAATGCACGCATGGACACACGTATGTAAATAGAAGTACGCATACAGAATATACGAGAGTATGTGTACCAATACAAAAAAATTACGATACGTATATATACATATAGTTATGTATACAGATATATAAATATATATATATATGTGTAGACAAAATTCTATGTCACTCGTTGCATGCGCTGTTTAGCATAATAGGATACGGGGTAAGCGGTGGTCGGACTCAACGTACGTCACTGCAAAATACCACATCGTTTTACTCGATTAGGCCAAGATAGATCTACAAAGCGTTGGACTGGTGTTTATCACGCGACTACTCCGTCGGTAATAACGAGACGGTTACTCGAAGGGTAACGACGCTACAGTTACGTCAATCGATAACTGCATTTCGGAGAATTTACCGTGTCTTGTGCGCGTACCCGTTTGCTATTCGCTTCGCGAAATCGCGGAAAGCTTTTGTCGTTTCTGTGCTTCCGTTATTTCCTCGCTGCGATTCTCAACGAGCTCGGTTGTGTGTTCTCTTCTTAAGTGAAACGCGAGAGGAAGGAAGGAATACGTACATCGACTCTACGAACGTTTCACAACACGGTCGCGTAAAAATACCACGAAGAAACGGCCGGCGCGAGCTGCGCTTGCGCAGACGCGTCGAGTGCCTTTCATAGATGTCAACGCGGTACGCAAACTTTCATCAAAAGTTCCCGTCAATCAAAGGCTTCTCATTCTTTTTTTTATTCCTTCGGAAGGGGGCAGAGGTTTCCAAAGCGCGACAAACTGGATCAGGAATCGTGGTGGGGCACAAGGGAACTTTTCATGCATCGGGCAGTACCACTGGAGCGGAAATAGCCGAGAAAGAAGTTGAACAGGAATTGAGGTTAGGCATTGAATACCAGGGGATACGGACAAATAAACGGATAGATTGATAGATAGACGAGAGAGAAAGAGAGAGAGAAAGAGTCAGACAGTTAGATAGATAGATAGAGAGAAACTGAAAGAGAAAAAGAAATAAAAGACAGCGAGCGAGCGAGCGAGCGGGGCAAATGAAGCATTACCTTGGAATGTTGAGCAGACGTCGGTGTTATAGGTGGCGTCTCTTCGGCGTCTACGCTCGCTGCTGTGTTTGGTAATCGCTGCTCTTGCACCGACGCCAAACTATGGAACACAGGAATAACGTTTTATATTTAACAAATGCCCGAGTTACCCATTTTTTGACCTTCCCGTCGTCATAGCTTGCGCGTCGTCCCTTCAACGGTACCTGAAGAATACGGCACGTACCGTTTGAGCGTCACGAGGGTACTAGTGAGCTTTTTGCAACGCTTCAACGCCGACTCCAATCGCTCTGGTTCTTCCTTCAGGAACTTTTCCGCCCGTACAACCATCTCCATCTCTGAGCTCAACAGCCCCTTCATACCCTCCTGTAGGCTCGGGAATCGCACCTTCAAGTCTGCCACGGTTTTACTAAGACGGAAGATCAAATCATGTACAACCATCTCATACGATTTTAATTTCACTCTACCTCCCTCTCTGTCTTACCTCGATTTACTCATTATCAAGGCCATGTTCTCCACATCCGACATGTTCACTCTCGTCTTCCTGTTGATGACATTGCCACGTAGTTCCTCCACCGTGTTTTCCAGCTCGCTGAAACCGTAGAAACGTGTCAATCATTGTCAAACGTATGTTTATACAAAGGGAACTAAGAGTAGAACTGAACACCTACGTTAGGTCTTTTACCAGCCTCAACATCTCCTGTCTGTAGAGGTCTTCCTCGCGGCTCAGTCGAATCTTCTCTGCGTCCCAGGCTGCGTCTCCACACGACAGCAACATTGTCCTACAAAGAACACGTGTTAGATACAGAATCAACTTTGGGGGTCTTCCCGCTAAAGTCTGTTGCGACAGGTATGCATAAAATGACGGTGGTGCTAAAAGGGATGAAAGAAAAAGGAAGGGGATTCGTTCTGGGCCTGCTAGTAGATTCATTAGTAGGCTACATAGTAGGCCGTCTTAGATAGGGATGAAATTGGAAAGTTTGGAAATTCTGTTTATAGGAAGCAGAGGGTTTACCGTGGTCTTGCAAGAAAATCCTCGAATCTCCTTGAACTTAGAATCCATCTAGTGGCGAGGATGAGAATGATGCCGTCAGACAACTATTAAACGATTCAATCTCTGCCTACCTGATGGTGATAAACGTATCCAAGATGGTCTCCCGTATGGTGTGAGCCTGGGCCTGAGACATACGTCTCAGGTTCCTAACTTCTTGCCTCAGATCCTTCGCCTTCTTCTGCAAGCCTCGCAGTTGATTGTACATTTCCGGTGTCAGAGCCATGTCTCGATAAACGTATTGACCGGCAACCAGCGCTGCCGGTTTCGGCGGTGGGGTCGGCTTGTGCCTGTCTCTCTCTGAAACGATTCGGTAGAGCGTCAACGACCATTGTCCCCGATGCTCGTGGATTTCGCACGACACATCGTGCTCACATGTACGGGTACAAGCGTCGGGATTTCCGCCCGTTAAACCGTGCGAAAATCGTCCAGCTTGATCGTCCTTTGATCCTCGTCTCCCTTACGATTGGGCCGAGCCGAGTATGGGAGTAGGAAGAAACGTGATTTGACAATTGGGGTGGGTGACTGATCGATGAGACTCGAGGGGTTCGCGAGTGTACACGAGCTGTCATCTATGACTATACACTGATGGTTCTGTTTGGGTATAGCAACGTCCAGGAAGTGGGCTTGTGGCATTATGGCTAAGTATTGGAACCTATGGTCGATTCGAGAGGTATAGCGAGGACGCGAATCGTGGCGCTGCAGAGTTATATTATTTTTAGGTTATGTATTATTATTATACGAAAATTAAGAGATGGAGAAATTGGGAAAGAAGTGAGAATGAGTAATATGAAAATAGAGATCTGTAAATGCATTTTTGTTTAGGTATCTCGGTTTAATGATTCTACGCGCTTCTAATTTCGGTTATGTAGCTAGCGGTGAACTAAGATGGAGCCACTGACATCGAAGTCTTTCGAGACTCTGTATAGTTCATGGTTGTAAATGTAGCAGGTGTTTTTAACCAATGGGTGATAGGAATTTTTAGAAATGATATAAGAATTTTTAAAATATGTAATATCTGATTATATTGGGAGTTCAAAAATTCGGGCAAGAAGTAATTTTGATAGAAAACATAGGTTTTTATTCAAAATTGTGAATATTGCTAAACAATAAAGACAAGTTGTTCCTTTGTATAGCGGTCCATTTTTAATAACCCTGAACTATAAGCTATCACGTTATCCTTTCTTTTTGTTGGCAACACTTTACTACACAAATGGCGCCAAATTCAAATCTTCCGTGAATTTTGGGACACCCTAAGTACGGTAGTACTATTCTCTTCTATTAGATCAGCGAATGAAAAATTACACAATAATAGCTGCTTAGCATGAATCGAAATTATACCTGTCTTTTTTTGTTATGTTAGTCAATAATGTTACGCATATTTTGGTATGCAGAAAAATTTCATTTATTAATTTAAGATAGATTAAGAAAGACATTTATTAAATAAATAAAATCTGTAGCAAAGGCAACACCACAAATAACAAAATTGGTTGAAGTAATCAGAAAATACAAATGAAAAAAGAATTTCATTTCACTATACATCACTTGTTAGATTTATATTAAAAAATGAAACGTATTTAATTTAATTTAATTCAATCAGTTATTTTTTAACTTTAATAATTTTTAATTAGTTATTTAATTTTTAAACTAAATATATTCATAAAAATTTGTACTATTTTTTCCAAGTATTCAGATATATATCAATTTCGAGAGTATATATCTAAGATATTTCCTAAAATAAAAATAACCTCCATCTTTAATCTTTTACCTACAATTTATGATCTTATAAATTTCAGCTACTATGAGGAACAAATATTAAAAAGAAAAGAAAAAATTATATAAAACATTTTTGTAGACTACTGTGCAATATATATTATGCAATAATATGTATGGCATGTATTTTGTGTGCCACGCGTGTTGTATATCAGCAAAATGTCGTGCCTTAAAAAGTACATTGTTATATAAGATCCAGATGACATACATACGAACAACTTGTTAAATAATTCTGAATCTACTCACAGAAAGAATGTACAAGTATCACACGATGAAAAACACATAAAATTGAAAATTACACGTGAGACTGATAATTTATATCCGAGTATGATGTACGTATGAAAGCTTCGTGTTATGTAAAACCGTAGATTGTGTTATGTAAATAATAATGATTTATGGATCATATTATACGACTGTTACCTGTGCTACATTTTTACCGAATACCGAACCGAATGACAAACGGGGAGTGAACTATAAGAAATGCCTATAAGCAAATATACAGAGTGTCCGTTTTATCTAGGAACGCGTACATATCACGACAAATATAGGTGAGACTGAAAAATGATTTAGGCAAATATCGTAGAACGAGACACGTATCGTGGTGATACTTATTTCATCAGATAACCTTGATGACCCTG
This sequence comes from Eufriesea mexicana, assembly GCF_001483705.2. Taxonomy (NCBI): domain Eukaryota; kingdom Metazoa; phylum Arthropoda; class Insecta; order Hymenoptera; family Apidae; genus Eufriesea; species Eufriesea mexicana. The sequence goes on from NW_016908000.1 coordinate 44,107, forward strand.
ATAATCTTGAAGGGTCCCATAAAGTTCAGTTTTGAATTTTCGAAATTAAAAAAATTTGTAAATTTTTTATTTCAGACACTCATTGTCGTAGAATCGTTTTCAAAATAATAATTATTATTTTTTGGAGTCGTCAATAGAGTCCAATAACAATCTATAGTTCTTCTAGTGCATTAAGAACGGTATTGTATTTTTAATTTTAAATATTATTTTAACATTTTTATAAATTTTAATAAAGATTGTGATATTTTTCAATAAAGGCTAAAACATTTTAGTCGTTAATTTATTTTTCCTATAGTTCTCAATTAATTATTCTTTAAAGGCTTCCTTTATCCGCTTGCAAATTTTTAATAATAAATTATTATTACTATACCGACATAATTGTTATATTATATATAATTTATGTATACTTTCATTTTTAAATAAATTATCTACACTATGTAATATATAATATTATGTAATATTATGTTATATTATGTATACTTTCCCATTACTTACTATTGTTTACTCTATTTACTCTACTCTATTTATTTCTTTTACTCTATTATTTCTATTACCCTATTATTTACTATTATGTATACTTAATATTATGTATACTTTTCTTTTCTATGCGAAATGTTATGTTAATGGACTACGGATCGTTTATGAAAATAATAATAATAATAATAATAATAATAATAATAATAATAATAATAATAATAATAATAATAATAATAATAATAATAATAATAATAATAATAATAATGCCTGTTCCAATTTCTGTCACAATTTCACCAATTCCCCATAAAAGTATCCATTTTGCAGTATACCCATACCCATAATTCAAGAGCAAATTAATTGACCCCACTGAAAGGGGGTGAAACCGTGCACAGATTCCTGACAGTCATTGCGTCAATGAGTGTCGCTATTTCACGTTTTAATTTACGATCTCGCTACGCACGATGGACGTTGCCATACTCAAAGGGGTTAGTCCGACCGAATTTAGCGTCTAACGCCACTTGTCACTCGTTAATGCGACGCCTTTCGCACGATCAAAGGGCGGCGGTGAGGGAAGGTGCACCGGGTGGGACCAATTTCGCTGTCATTTTTATCGCCACGATTTCATTGGGTCGACGATGAAAACCGTGGATGAGAATGAAGGGGACAGATGGACGGGAACGTATCGTGGACGACCAACGATCATGCGTCTACGATTTTCACAGGACGTTTTACCTACGAGTTATCCTCCCCAGTCCCAGTGTAATCTCCACGGTTACAGATAAGTCGTGCTATCGAGTCACCGAGGTGCGTCGTTATTATACTTCACGATACGTAATTTCCTGTGTCCCTCTGACACGATCAACGATAAGAAAATTTAGGGACATTTGGCGCCAAAATGTCGGTCGATAAGAAAAGCTTATCGATTCTAAATTTATTTCAGCGATCATTGAAAAATGCTGTATTTTATTTTTTTGGATGGTTCGTATTTTATTTTTGCGATCACCGAAAAGTTGTATATTACTTTTTCGATCATTGAAAAATGTTGTATTTTGTCTTTTATTTTTGCAATAATTGGAAAAAGTTGCATTTTATTTTCTTGGATGGATTGTATTTTATTTTTGCGATTATCGAAAAGTTGTACATAATTTTCTAAGTATTGGAAATTTTGTATTTTATTTTTGCGGTCATTGAAAAGCCGTATTTCGTCTTTATGGTCTCGAATGTTTTGTATTTTATTTCTGCGACCATTGAAAAGTTGTATTTTATCTATACAGTCACGAATGTTTTGTATGTTATTTTTGCGATCATTGAAAAGTTGTATTTTGTCTTTATCGTATTGAATATTTCGTATTTCATGTTTCCAATTACCGAAAATATGCAGAACTGCTTTTGATAAAGTTAATATTGATTTTTATTTAGATAGAAACGTTATTATACTGGTGCAATGATCGTGTAGCAGATGTAGTATATTTAGCTAGATAGCCCTAGTGTTAAAACAAAAAAGTAAAAAGCGATAAAGTAAAAAATATTGCTAATTATTTCTTTGGAAAATTAATATTTTTATCACTCATTTGTTGAATTAAAAATTCGATTGATTTGTAAAGAAAATAATATTTGGAATTAAAAATAATTATATTGAATTATCGAGTATCATTATTTTAAAACCTGTCAAAATTACGAATATTTATTCAATTTCGCCTATAGGGTACTTTAAATAGCAAATTATTTTATCTCCACGACGAATGAATTTATTATTGAACAAGAAATTGTCACCTTTTCGTGACGAATATACTCGACGTAAACATCGAAAGGGTTAAGTTTTCGTATAATTATATAAAAAAAATTTTTAAATAAATTTAACAAATTTTGTAAATTTGTTTTTGGTTGGAAAAGTCTATGGAGTAAAAGTTACTTGGTACTTCGACGATTATCAACTGCGAGAGAACAAATTTTCGAGAACTTTCGACGCGATAAAAAAATTGAGGTTATGTTGACACTTTTTAAATAGCAGCGTATATACCAGTACTTCGACCTCGTGGCGACGTGGCTGGTGAAAAATCAAGTTCAATGACCTATTACACAATGACCTTTACATGACCTTGAGTTTAGAAACCTACCATAATTTACTACGGAAACAAGTTTCCTTATTCACGCGTAAGTGTAACAGAAACCTATCTCATTATGAATGATACTTTGCAATTGAATTTAAATTGGAAACAGACTTAAGCTAGACTTTTTATTTGTCATAATATTATTAATAACGTTAAAGCAATATGTACTTCTGTAATTATTATTAACGTAATACTTCCCTGGAAAATTCTTTCCAATTTTATAAATATAAAAGATTAAATCCGAAATAAGCGTGTTTACCGTTTAAATACAGTTAGAAAGTGTGAATAACTCACAATGAGTTACGCTTACACCTCACTTACGTGTGAATAAGGAAACACGTTTTCCCAAGGTATTATCGTATATTAGATTACGACCAGCTATAAACCATTGTATAGTAGAATGTAAAATTTAATTCCTTATGAGCTATAATATTGAAGAGTTAAGAAATGTATACTTTTATATAACAAAATATAGGAATTACTTCGGTACTTTATTGTGTGATATAACAATTTAATCAAATATTGTAAATAAAGTGTAAAAGATAATAAAAGATGCTAATTTTTACCGAGACCTAACCTAACATAACCTAACTCAGTACAATCATATTTTTGTGGTAATAAAAATTAACGTTAGTTTTTTCAAAAGCAGCTGTATACTTTAGGTAAATGTGAAACCAAAATGCAGTAATTTTGATTTTTCACTAGTTTGATAATTCTAGTGTCAAATAATATTTATATAATTTTAAAAATAAAAATACACTACGAGGAACTTAACCCTTTGCACTCGAGAGGCGCCCTTCAATCGCCATTAGATAAAATTTCGAAGCTCGATATTAATTAATATAACAAATTTAAAATAATGCAATAATACGATCTCTTATTTACTGCTCAGAAAATATCATCAGCTTTATAGCAGAAAATTTTTCAACTCGTACCCTTCTTTAGCCAAAAAATCGTCGAGCGCAAAGGGTTAATATAGCATCATAACAAAAATTTTGTACCGTGAAGCTAATAATAATTTAGATTCCATGGTGAAAATAATTAACTCTGTGCAATTACGTTCATATACGTTTCAATTAATTTTATCGGAAGCAGTGGGCAGTAAATGTAAAACCAAAATGCTGGGAACCAGCCATTTTGATTCATTTTGACGGTTCTAGTTACATATTGTAATTGACACCACTGCATACAATTCCTAGATTAAAATGAATAATTATCGAGATATACTCTGATTAATTTTTAATGCAAATGATATTTGCGATATAATTTAGTGAAATTAATGCAGGTATATAGGCAACCAATTAACGCGATTAGTACACGTGTAAATATTACATGTGTAAGTTGAAATTATATACAAAATATTTTTCTTATATAATAAACAGTTTAGAGGTAAATTTAAGCGATGCAATTAAACAACTTTCACCAGACATAACGCCAATTAAGACATAAATAATGCTAATTAAGATTGTATAAATGAAAGTAACATGTAAAATTAGTAACATAATTACATCTTTATCTTAATTAGAGTTAACATTAATTTTACTAAAAGCAGCCGAACGTTCCTAATAATCGTGAAAACAGAAAGCTAAAAATTAATCATTTGGACTAGAGTAATAACTAATATATTACACATTATTCACGATCATTTAGCGATTAAAATGGTACTACGAGATATCTTGTAATTGATATCACTGATAACGAGTAAAATTCCTATACCAAATACATCGAACACTATATCTATATCAACACTGAATTTTCTAACTTGTAACGTGCTCGTAACTATAGTATGCAAAGATAGTAATAATTAAAATAAAAATTGAAAAGCAAAATAAAATTAAAGTAAAGAAAAACGACGAAAATGATTGGATATGTATAATTACTATAATTCTTATCTGGTGAAAGACAATACTAATTCTCCCAAAAACAGCTGCTTCTCTTCAACATAATTACCTAAAATATGAATTCAAAACGACTGGACGTATCACTTTAATTATCCTAGCGCTAAACAGACATAAACGACCGACGCCATTTTTCACGAGGCACCTTAATTCTCGTATAACAATTAAAATAAAAATTACAAATAACAGCAATTAAAAAGAAAGGTAAAATTAAAAGAAAGAAAAACGATAAAAATTATTAGACACATATAATTACTATAATTTTTGTTTGAATAAAAGACAGTAATAACTCTTCCAAAAACATCTGCATCTCTTCAACAACTATATAAACTATGGAAACAAAATATCTAGACTTATCATTTTAATTATCTCAAAAGTCCTAGTGTTAAATAAACATAAACGACAGACGCCATTTTTCACGAAGCACCTCAACTATCGAATAATAATTCCGATAAAAATTAAAAACATAAATCAAATAAAAATATCAACACTAAATTTCCTAAACTGTAACGTGCTCGTAACTATAGTATGCAAAGATAGTAATAATTAAAATAAAAATGGAAAATAAAAATAAAATTAAAATAAAGAAAAACGACGAAAATGATTGGAAACGTATAATTACAATAATTTTTATCCGGTAAAAGACAGTACTGTCCCTCCCAAAAACATCTAGATCTCACCAATAACTAGATAAAATATAAAAACTCACCATTTTAATTATCTCAATAGCCTTAGCGTTAAATAGACATAAACGACCGACGCCATTTTACACGAGGCACCTCGGCTCTCGAAAGCACTCCCGGTTCCCGAGAATTCGGACACACAGGAGCAAGAATCGTGTGCTCGCGAAGGAAGGGCTAGTAATCTATCCACGAACGACGAGAAAGTAAAATAACTGGATATACACCGTTACCTGGATATCAGACACACAATTGCGGACCAAAAACCGAACGAAGACGAATAGAGGAAAAACATAAGGGCGAAGGAGTTAAATAGGTGGAGGCAACGAGACACATGGGGTTGGAAGCAGTAGAAAAGAACACGAGAACAGCTTCTTTACCTTGCGAAGACATCCTCGGCAACGTGGAGGATTTGATCGCCGGTTTCGTTGGTTTTGTGTCCGCTAGTCGTGATGGAAGGCATTGCACGAGAAGTCGTTAGAGATTATTGCGTTAGTATCAACTACTCCGAACGAGGACTTTTTGTCGTCTATCTCTCGATTAGCTCTCGAGTATACATCTTTATCCTTGGCTGATCGAGGAAGAAAGAAACGGTGAATCAGGAATCGTGATTCCTAATCTCTCTGGCCTCTGTGTTCAACGACCCCGGCGCGATATCTGTGCGGTTTGCAAAACCGTTACCGATCGATTCGCAATTATGGACAGACCGTGCGACGGGAAAGAATAGATCGTCAGCGATTTTCTTCCATGGACAGAAAGACCGGCCAATTACGTTAAGAACGTCGTTGACCTGGCTGCTATAATTTTGCTACAATTTCCATGATAATTCTCGGCATTGGTCCCCTGTTTCACTGTTCCTTTCCTCCTCCAATTTTCTTTTTACCCCAATGGGATATGCACTTTATACACCAAAGTCTTCGGACGTTCGCATTTGCTGTCTTTAAAAGGTGACAAATGCGCGTTAAAGCGAAATATTTAGCTAGAAGTAAGTTTCAAAATTATACTAGCGAAGTTAGAAAATAATTCGACGATATTGTAAAAATATGGAATTGGAGAATCATAAAACTATTATATTAGTCGAAAGCAACATTAAACAAACAATAAAAAGTTGCAAAATAACGTTGATTCATATTCTGTTGCTTACGACAGCTTTTAAGGCGATTCTCCACGTAACTCACTAGCGCCACCACGACCCGTATCTCCAATAAATGTATTATAAACATCGTATGCGTCATTGGATTATTTTCTAACTTTACCCATGTAATCTTGCTACTTTCTCCTTGCTGCATACATCATATCGTTCGAAATATTTGATTTTAAAGTACATATATACACCAAACTATGGAAACGTTTGTATTTGTCGTATTTAAAAGGTGACATATGCGCGTTAAAACGAAATATTTAGCTAGAAGTAAGTTTAAAAATTATACTAGTAAAGTTAGAAAATAATTCGATGATATTGTAAAAATGTAGAATCGGAGAATCGTAAAAATATAATATTAGTCAAAGCACCATTAAACAAACAATAAAAAGTTGTAAAATAACTTTTCTGTTGTTTATGGCAGCTTTTACGGCGATTCTCCACGTAACTCACTAGCGCCACCACGACCCGTATCTCCAATAAATGTACTATAAACATCGTACGCGTTGTCGGATTATTTTCTAACTTTACTCGTGTAATCTTGCTACTTTCTCCTTGCTCATACATCATATCGTTTGAAATATTTCATTTTAACGTACATATATACACCAAACTATACGGACGTTCGTATTTGCCGTCTTTAAAATGTGACATATGTGCGTTAAAGCGAAATATTAACTGGAAGAATGTCTCAAGATTATATTGGTACAGTTAGAAGATAATTCAACGATATTATAAACTAGTAGAATTGGTGAATCATCAAAATATAATATTATTAGAAAACATCATTAAACGAACAATAAAAAGTTTCAGTATGACGTTGATTCATATTCTGTTGCCCATGACAGCTTCAAAACGATTCTCCACGTAACTCACTAGCGCCACCACGACCCGTATCTCCAATAAATGTACTATAAACATCGTATACGTTGTTGAATTATTTTCTAACTTTACCCATGTAATCTTACCACTTTCTTCTCCATGCACATCGTTCAAAATATTTCATTTTAACGTTCATATTTCACTCGTCGAAGCTAGCAAGTGTAATCGTCCGAGTACTTTCGTGTACTCGACAGTACCGCGATTCCTCGAAGGAAGTGTGTTTAGCGAAAACGTATCGTCTAATAAATTCGTATCGTACAATGTGCAATAACCGTTACCTGCGTGCTGCGGGGAATGCTGCTTGGGGGAATTCATGTCTGGTGGCTCGTCACTGAAGGACACTGACTTTTCAAACGACACCGACTTGTCTGGAATAGAGGATGATCAGAGCATGTTTCCTGCGATTCCGTGCTAGACGAGGGGGGCATTATAGCGAAAGGGCGTGCTCGCGACGATGTTTTCCAACGAAGAGGAAAAAAAAAGGAAAAAGAAAAATCAAAGAAAAATTCGTGTGCGCTAACGTCGAGGCTGTGACGGGCCTCTCGTGCAGCAATCGTGGGATGGTGTGAAGCGCAGAGTTGAACGCGATTGGGAAGGAAGAGAGAAAAGTAAAGAAAAGTTGCGTTCGGTTCCGGGTAGATGATCACGGAACCTCGTCGAAAGAAAAGGACAAAGGGTCTAGGGAACGAGAAGAGCCTATAGGGGTTAAGGATCTTCTAAAACCGATAGAGCGAGAAGTGGCTGGTGCCGAGTGCCATTAAGAAGATGCGCGTATTGTGCATGGACGATGCAAGAACGGAAAGAAGCAAACGTGGTAAAGAGGACGTGCAAGACGAGAGAAACGAAGGGGGTGAAACGGGGTGCCGGAAAGCGCGTGCGGTGCTCAATGGCCGTTATGATTACTGCGAAAAAGGCGACAATGCGTTGGTGCACAGGTGACAGGAGAAACGTGTATATCTTGTAAACCGCACCTTTGCCTAACTTTGGTGGTTTAACGTCAGTCCTTAAGTACGAGTCATCTGTAACGGCAGGTTGAGACACTTGAATTTTACAAAGGAGAACCGTTATAATCACACTGGTTAAACGTAGGGCACTATTGTAAAATGTATAGTAATAGTAATAGTAATAGTAGTAGTAGTAGTAGTAGTAGTAGTAGTAGTAATAGTAATAGTAATAGTAATAGTAATACTAATAGTAATACTAAGAGTAATAATAACAGTAATAATAATAACAATAAGAGTAAAGTACGAATAATTGTATAGATACAGTTCTTCCACTTTAAATTCGCCCTTTTGCAAATCAAACTCATCCTTTCGCAAATCAAGTACTTGTACAGAAATATTTTATTTAAGGAAGCATGAAATATAACATTGGAATGGTAAATCCATTCCAGTTATACAATATTAAACAACATTCAGCAAATAATCGAATGAAAATCCTTCCATAATTTTAACGAATATTCGTGAAAAAATTGTGGAATCTGAAAATGCATTAATTCCATTAGTAATGGATTGAAACTGCCGCGGATCGTATTAAAATCTGTGCCAATAAAAGCTGATCGTCGAAATAATATGAATTTAACACTTTTCTCGAAATACTAATATAAATTTATCTATATACGTATAATACACACGATTAATGTAATTAATAAAGATATCACTGGTAAATAAATACCTGATACATACACATCCTATTGATAAAATTTTTCATATCCTACTAGCTAATTTATATTTGTCGATTTCTAAAAATAAAATATTTATGCAGAAGTACTTGATTTGCAAACGAGTGTATGTACATACAAATTTACTTATATATGTATAATACATATAGTTACTGTAATTATAAAACACGCAATACATATGTACTTTATTGAATTACCAATTACAGTTAAATATTGTACATATTTAATATACTTCTTTCTAGTCAAATTTTTAATTTCTTGCTGGCCAATTTATATTTGCAATTTTTTAAAATAATATATCCAAGTAGAAATACTTTATTTGCAAAAGGGTGAACTTAAAGTGCAAAGACTGTGTATATGTATATATATGTATATATAAACTATGCATAGAGCGGTTACAGTGATCCGAAGGAGAATAGAAGATAGAAGAAGATGAAGAAGACACACCTGGCAATGAGGCAGAGCTGGAGCTAGAGTGTTTGTCGAACTCGTCCCCGGCGCCTGGTGTGTGCGTCAGTCGGAATAACAAAGCAGTTGTACAGCAGGGTTTCAGGAAACTTCAACACCGCGTTACGACACGTAGCAGTGGTAAACGTGGCGTTAGAATACTCACGGAGCTTCCATACCCTCCACGATTCCCACGGAACATCGAGGTAACACAGACAACAGAAACACAACGCGTCTTACCACTGTTACCGTGTACAAACCGTGGCGCAGAACGTACGTAATCTTTACATCTAACCGAGGCGCAGCTTTCGCCGGTCAGCCTACTAGTGCTGCCCTCTGTGCTCCTCCCTCCGACGTCAACCGAATCGGATCTGTCTAACGTGGCATCTAAAGGCGGAAGTCGAACGGAACCGCGACGAGAACGGGAAAATATACGAGAAAAACATATGGCGGAAGAAAACGATGAAGAGAAACGAAAGAAAGAGAGAAGAGAAAACTGATCGTACGACGAAGAAAGCTAAGGGGTGGACGAACATTCACGCATAGAGAACGGGGGGACAGGCGGTGAAGCGTCGCAGAATAAATCTTTTCAACGTAACGAGCTAACGCTTTCTAGAATGTCTAAAGTGCGACGAAAGATCGAATCGAAAGTAAATGCGAACGTTTCGCGTCGACGAGACGAGGTATAAGCGATCTTGACCGTTCGAGCGAACAGTCGTATCGAGAAATCGTGTCGAGAAACGTCGAGTGGCGCTGCAATCGGATCACGCCGAATACCGCCAGATGGCGCAGTCGCGTCGCTTAGTTCGCGGTAAGCCCGTCGTGGCGCTGCGGTAGACTACCGGAAGGTTCTCGACGCGAAATCTCGGCACTCGAACGATCGAGTCGCGTTTCCGACAGTTTCGTCGAACCGAATCGATAGGCGGAAACGTAAGAGACTGAGAAATCAAGTCGGGGGAGAGAAGAATGGATCTGGACGGAAAGAAAAAACTACGCGAAACGAAGGGGCTGAGTTTCTTTCGCAGAGACGAGAGACAGAAAAACCGTGGACAGCGCGTCTAACGAGAACAGTTGGCAGACCGTTGGGCCAAAGGTAGGGCCCGATTACGCAGCGATCGAGCGACAACGTACCTGGCCCTCTCGCGTACGGGTCACGTCCAGCGGGGACCTGCAGGTAATCACGGGGCGATGGACTCGTGTGCGGGGCGTGGGTCAGTGCCTTCTGCACCAGTCCTGTCAGGTTGGCCAGCTGCCTCTCCATGTGCTCTACCCTTATCCTACAGGCAAGGAACAAGCAGAGATCGGTTAATTGGTATGTACAATCCCGAAGTGCGATCGAACGAGGCAAACTCTAGGATCTAGTGGGACTGAAATGTTAAGGATGTTTCAAAAGAAAAGCGTTCCACAGGATGCACGTATATATATACTCAGACTTATATACTCAGATACCAACTGACGATAATCAGAATCGCGTGCAAGGTTCGTTCCGCATAACCCGCGATTACTTCTAAAGACTACATTCGCCGGAACGCTGTTATACACAAAAGCGCTCGATACACATTCTCTCTACGACCGCTAGTCGGCATGCTACATTCCACCGATCCGCAATACCAACAGTATAGAAGCCTGTACCCGCAGACGAAAGGGACGCCAATTTCCCCCGAATCGCCGTCCTTTCCGTCGGACAAGGCAGCGTACACCGTTCACCTGAAACAACTCGGCGCTGCCGCCGCTAGATGTCGCGACCGAGTTACGCGCAACCCCGGCGCTCGCGCCGCGTGCAACGCAGCGTCCACGCCTGTCTCTTCCTCCATGCATGCTCCCGACGCATACTATACACATGCATCGAAACGAACGACCGTCGTCCCCGGGAGAGTTTGGGTCTCAGTTTTTCCGAATAATCGAGAACCAAAGCACGGTTGGTCCCTCTGTACGTTAGCTTGCGCGAGCTTCCCGTGCTCGGAGAGCCGGGTCAATGGAATCGACGGGTAGGTCGATCGATGAACTCGAAACACGGGATATCGTGGAATATTATCCAGTAGGCGTCGGCTGGCGGTGAACGAGTATAAATAACCCAGGCTGAGGGAGCGGTGGGAAGCTAGCGCTGTGCTTTTCACTTTCCATCGTCGTAACTCTTTCGCGATCCTCCGTTCTGGCGTGATAAATTTGCCAAGGCGATACACATCGGTGTCCTCTTTCTCCCTGGGAACGGCGAGTCGCGTGATCTATGGACGACGATGACGACGACGCATTCACAAGCGCATTCGTATACTCTAACCAGACGATACATAGCATTTGGACTGGTGGCTACCAGGTCGTCAGGATCGGACCATGGACCTCGGATTCGACGGGGAGGTCGAACGTGGTCCGACGTGGCAACTGGGTAGTCGAACGTCTGGTGATCGCGGGCTCTATCGAATACTAGAGAAGGTAGCTCAGTACCGAGTAGCGTCGTAGCTCTGACCACCGGGTGGCAAAGGTGGTGGCGCCCCTGGAGGAAACGGGGATCGCGGAGGACCAGACGGCGGACGGCCTGACGGTTTCACACCGTATAGGCTGTACGATTCCTCCAACAGCTCCGTATCGCTGCACCACCCACAACAGAGACATACGTATCCGCGCTATCAGCCATCCACGAATCGGTATCGAAATCGCGACCACTTTTCCCCATTTCCGTCGATTCACGCGAGCAATTTGTCTCCCTTTGCACGCGCTGTGATTCTTTTTTGCTTTATTCTTTCAGTGCGTGTGTATATACAGGGTGTTCCATTTGAAAGTAGCCAGATGAGTATTTTTTGAGAGTATGAGTGATACTTCAGGCAGATTTTGAACGTTTTCATGAACGAGGTTTAGCTAACGTTTGTACGAGGATGGATGAAGGTTGGTTTTACTATTCGTAGGGAATTATGTGTCTTTGGAGGTGTCATTCCATTGGAGGAGGGGTGTTAGTTTTCCAGATATTCGAACTTTTAATTGGACATTTCTGAATACCAACTTTAGCCAGGTCAGCGTTATACTACCAATGCTACTACGCTTACAGAACACGTGAAGATCAACTTTTTAGTGAGAAATGAAGAATGTATTTTATTTTATGTATTGATCGGTATGATTTGTCATACTTTGCGAAAAGGTACTGGAAGTCTTGTGGCAAAAAGTCGCTAATTTTATTTACTAATATTCAAATTGAATTATATTGGAGCATATGTAAATATCAGCTTTGGTTTCTTAAAAACAGGCATGTACTTGTTGATATCATAATTAATTCAAATTAGAAGAATCAACTATACACGGTGTCCCAAAAAATGTATACACACTTTAATACCTTTCCTTTCTAATTTTCTTTCTTTTTTTTTCTGTTTTTATAATCAAGCAAAGTGTGTATACATTTTTTGGAACGCCCTGTAATTTTAATATAGGGTATTTTTGAACAATAAAATCTAGTAGTAATATTAACACATTGTACGCCGGTATCATGATGTCGTGTAATTACTATGTATATATTTGTAGACACTTGTTACCATTTCCTCTAAATTTATCCTAAATTTTGGCACTTAGAAAAGGAACCTGGACTCCCAACGAACCCTTAATATTCGTCCCCGAACATGGACATTTGGCCACCATTTTGTTGCTGTCATAGCACTAATCAAGTGATATATTTTCTTGACATGTATACACAGAGAACAAGATTCAAACAAATTTTTAAAATCTTTACACATTAAATAAGAACCAGGATTCGCAAGGACCCGATAAAATTCGGCTCTGAACATGGCCGTTAGGCGGCCATTTAGCTACAGTCTGACACGGAACTGATCACGTGACCGTTTCATCCATATTGCCTTCTCCCACTGAACAAAATACACGCGTCATGTTGAAAATACGCAACAAATTTTCGATGCATGCATTAACAGGCGTACAATGTCTCAAAATGGCGTTATTTTTGCCATAATTTTTGCCATGATCCTTTCGCTACCTTTCCCAAAGAACGACGCGAGGAGCACAATCAATAAACCAACATCCTAATTCTATTCCAAGAAACAACATTCAACGTTTGCCTAGTGTCCGAAATGATGAACAGTTCGAGAAAAACATTCTAGTGTGTGAGCGGAAAATGGAACACTCTATATATACGTGAACGATGAAAAAGACAGGTGAAGAGAAACTTGGACGAACGAGAATGACGATAAAAACGACGAAAAGGGTCGTGGAACTCCGGTTACCTGGCTTCCTCGTCGATGACGGGCGTCACGGTGCCCGAGTACTGCGAGTAGTACGGGTCCTCGTAGCTGCTTCCGGCACTGTAGGGCCCAGGCGGGTATCTTCCGGTTGCGGAGCCCACCCCTCCGCCCCGCTCCGGACTGCTCATATAACCGCTCTCCCCGTGCAGTCGATCTGTAGAAATGGCAGACGTTAGCAGAGCTAAGGAAGAGGCCTCTAGATTGCCTGCACAGCCGAGAATATGACGGATCGTTTCGCGGATGGAGACGAATTTTCGTTCGCGGGGCGTCGCGACGCGTTGATACGTAATCGGCAACACGGAACGTACGTACCACGGGCGTGCTTCTTACGGGATGTCAAAGACAGAGCTCTACGAATCTTTACGGTGAGAGTGGGAGCGGACACGTTATCAGGGGTTGACGGCGATGCTCTACTTCAGATACTGTATGCCACATGAGGTAGGTTCTGTATACGTATACACTGCAAGATACTTCGAGCCTTCGAAGGGGGTCGCGTCTCGTTCGACCGTATAGACACTGAAAATCCCAATTTCAGGGCTTCCCTCCCCGTTCCTCTCCGCCCAAGCTGTTCCCTTTTTCGACCAAACCGCCTCAATATACCCCAAACTCATCGTTACGTTCCTCGCCGCTCGGTTCACGTTGCCCGAGTTTCGCCGCGGCGGAATCCACTCGCTGGCAGAACGAGATCTGCGTGTATCCAACGACCCAGAACGGAAACCCTCGACCTCCTTTCTTCCTTTTCGCCCCTTCTCACCCCTTTTCACCCCGTTTCGACCGGCGAGATGAGCCAAAGGCCAATTGGTAGGAACCGAGCCGAGAATCGGGCAGACGCGCGAGAGATAGAGAAACCGGGTTCGCGATCCACGGCTGAGGACCGAGGTTTCCGGGGGGTTGTTGTTTTAAGGGTACTACTGACCTGCTATACTATAGAGGGAGACCGAGCTGTCTCTACAGAAGCGAGCCGAGCCCCCGAAGTTTCCAACGTTACGACACTGGTGGCTGCGAAGCGGCTTGGCCGGCGGCACCCCGCCACCACCTATCCAACCATCCGGAAAACCAAACAAAAACCAATGTACCCAGCTGATCCGGTGTACGTCGCGTCTCTCCCCGAGTTGATGCCTTGCTAATTCGCATGGTAGAAGTGCACCATGTGCCGCGTATCGAATCGACCGCTCTGGAAACGGCCTGCCGGTATGCACCCTTCCATGAGAGTTATAGCAAAAGACGCGAAACGGACCGTCGTCGTGAGCGTCAAGGTCGTGACGTCGACGACGGTCGGTTCACAACGGCGACTCGAGTCGACTAACGCGTTTCACGCGCGGTTAGTTCGCGACCTTCCCGTTAGTCGAACGGACGGCGCGCGTGAGTTACGCATAGGATTCGTGCTTGCATCCGCGCAGGGGGCGCCACACAAAAGCTGGTTGGGGTGTATCCGTGCGTGTTGCAGCCTCCGTCGTGCGATGCGAACGAGTACGATTCTCGCGTCCGACTTCCGGGTTCACGCTGATACTCGTTCCATCAGGACGGAAGGAGGGAAACGATCGAGCGTTCTTTGACCAGAGACACAAGCGAGGATCGGTGTATGCAACGATGTCAGGAGCATCTCGGACACTCGGTGTCCGGATCGAAACGGGTGACACAGCGTGCGGAGTATGCAGCGAGCAGAGGGAACAAAACGTCGAATGTTCTTCCGGACAGCTCGAAGGATCACACGGCAAAGGATCGTTGTTTCGCAACGGGTATGCGTTTGCCAACGAATCGGTCCAAGCTACGGGGGGATGTGGCGCAAGCATGGACAGGTGACAATTACAGGCGTGAAAGCGACCAATCGGGATCGCGGTTCAGAAATGATGCCCGTCCACGAGCGCGGAATCAAACCCATCCCCGACTCGCGGTAATCGGCTCTTGGCGGACGAGTTTCCGGTATCAGGGGGGATGTTCGTGTACCTGGAGTGGCCAGAGGTTTCGGCTGCGTCGGCGTCGTGTTCGGTCCACCGACCACCGACGACGCCGCCGGACTGTACGCCCTCATCAACTGCCCCCCGCGGGGCAGGGTGCTGCTCCCTCCGACGTAGTAGCCGCTGTTCCCGGAAGTCGAGTTCTTCGCCGTCTGAAACAGCAAATTCACGTAGCGTAAGCTTCGATTCTTAGATTTTTTTAGGTTATTCTATCTTTATTAGTATTCTTACGTTATTTTAGGGTTCGTTGTTCTATTATTGCAGAATTTGGAGCGATTGAACTCCATTTTGTAGGATGAGTCAACAATTTCTGGGGGTTATTCTCGATTAACTCCTTGCACTACGCTGAAACTCGGAAAAAGCCGTGCCAAACGTTTGATTATTTCATTCGAGAGATTCATACTTGACCCGAGATTAAGACCACGAGTCAGACTCGTGATATTCATGTTTGGCTCGAAATGTTGATCACGAGTCGGACTCGTAAAAATAGTGCAAGGGGTTAAATTATTCGTAGATAGAGATTCGAAGGTTTAATAAACAGTGATGCTTTGTTAATGGCAAAAATTTTACTTAACCTTCGAATGGTGGCCATTATTTTCATGCTGCTAACACTATAAAGAGACGTGATATCAATATTTATGTTAACTCTTGCGTGAACAATGAACGCGTTAAGCGTTATTTTCTTGAACTTCAGGAACGACACTTGTTCAGTTATTGTACGCTCTTCAACGAACGTTCAGAATTGACAACCTAGCCTAACCACAACGACATCGAGGATACCTACCGCATCAACCGACATCAGCAACCATGGGAGAGACTCCACGCGAAAAATGTTACCACAGCAGAATTAATAGAAGGCTTTCCAATGAATGCCTCGAAGTAAAGAGAAATTAGTTTTGAACGTCATGCACGTTACATTTCTTAGATATCTGATAAAACGTCGCCTTTTTAGCGAAATTTACTTTAATATTATATCCTTTCGAGCGCTATGAACACGTATATGCGTTCGGTAAAATCGTTCAACATGATCTATGAATACATATATGGGTATTTATATAACCATTTAATTTAAGCTATGAACGCATATATGGGTTCTCATGCAACTATTCCATTCAAGCTATGAACGCATACACGGATTCTCACACAATCATTCAATTTGGGCTATGAACGCATATGTGGGTTCCCACACAACCATTCAATTTGGGTTATGAACACATATATGGGTTTTCACACAACAATTCAATGTGGACTATGATTACATACATGGGTTCCCACGCAACCATTTAGTTTGGATTATGAACGCATACATGAATTCTCCCGCAGGCATTTAATTTGGGCTATGAACACATATATAGTTTCTCACGCAACTATTTAATTTGAGAGATGAATGCATATATGGGTTCTCATACAATCATTCAATTTAAGCTATAAACGCATATACGGGTTCTCATACAACCATTTAATTTGGGCTATGAACGCATATATGGGTTCTCACGCACCATTCAATCGCAGCTATGAACACATATATGGGTTCTCATACAACTATTCAATCTGAGTTATAAATACATATATGCGATTGATGCTTAGCACAACCCAACGCTCAAAGGGTTAAGAGGATCATTCCTAAAACCTCCTGTTGTAGTACAGCTACATGCTAAGAATAAACTCTACATCCCAGCGATGTGAGGGCACTCCTCCCCTTCGTTTGCTTTTCTCACATGTCTTTTGTCTCCACTTTTTCTGGAGACAACAGTGACCTGCCTAGCCCAAATCAATGAGTCCAGTTCAATCTCTGTCATCATTTAACAAACATATATTCTTTTACCGATTTCATAGACACGTTTCTTTCAATATAACCCCTAAACCTTCCAAACAATAAAAAGAGATAAGAAAGAAAAAATAATTCGTTTTCTTCGATCTGAGTGGTCACAGTGGTCCCACGCCTCCTCCCCCACACCCCCAAAGGGGTACACTGTTGCAATCGAGCTTATAAAAATCGGTTTCTTTGGAAGATAATTTAACGTATAAATTTCCCAACCGTCTTATAAATCAGCAGCAAAATTCAAGTGTAACGCTATCGAAAACGATGCCATTGACCGATAGATACACACCGGAAAGGGCGAGTATTAAATTAACCGCGAGCAACGTGTACAATTGCATCGTCTAACGAGCAGGTGTTCGATTGTGAAAGAAGAGGTACCATGTGTGACGACCGTTAGAAAGCGATATGCAGAAACGCTCGAGCGTGCAACGATACCGATTCGATTTCGATTTATAGGGAAACTCGACTAAGGTTTCTCGCCGAGGAAGAAGCAGAAAAATGGCCGCGACTCGAGTGCCATTTCGCGAATATGGCAATGAAAATAGAGAATGCAGCGAAGATCCCGTTGCCGAGGTTCAGCGAGTCATTTGAGCACCGATTTCACGCCGATTTTATGGTTCGTAAAGCCCCCGCGATTTTCACCTCGACAGATCCTCCGCGAATAAAGTCTCGTTTGCAAGGAGGAGGTATTACGCAAGTGAATTCATATCGACCTCGGAGAAACGCTAGCTTTCGAGCAGTCTCGTCTAATAATTTTTCCACGATGAGATGAGAGAGTGAAGGTTGGCTCCGATTTCGAAAGTTCGGTACCGTTCTGGTAATGGGCAGCTCGTTTGACCGGATCCACGTAGCTAGACATTCGCGAGCAGAAATTTTGAAACGGTCCTCATTATCTAATACGCGTAGCTCACAGTCGGAATTGCGTAATCGTGACACAATTATCGGATCGAACCGTCGCAATTACGCGCCCGTTGTTCCGACTGGCGTGTCATCGATCGGTAACTCGAGGAGAGCGTGGAGCGAGTCTCGAATCTGAGAGGAATTCTGTGCGGATCTGGCACGTGGATCGTTCGTTTCAGGCTCGATCGATGAATAGAATGGATCCGATTGTTTCGTAGATCGTTGCGAGATCGGTAAGCTCGAGAATTAGATTGTTCTGGATTTGGAATTCCTTCGAGATCTGTGGCGAGTCGTCAATAGGTGATTAGAGGAGAGCGTAGAGCGGGTCTCGAATCCGTGAGGAATTCTCTAAATGTCGATGATCAAGAACGTGGACTGTTGCTTTTAGGATCGATCGGCGACTCGCACGGATCCGATTGATACATTGGTCATTGCGAGATCGGCGAGCTAGAGACTTAGACCGTTATGGGTTTGGAATTTCTTTGGGGTCCGTGAGTCGTTGGACTGTCCTTGGTTTGGAACTTTTTTGACGTGTGTGAGTTGTTGGACTGTTTTTGATTTCGAATTTCTTTGAGGTATATGAGTTATTGGAATTTCTTTGAGGTACATGAGTTACTGGAATTTCTTCGAGGTACATGAGTTATTGGAATTTCTTTGAGTCTTATGAGTTGTTGGATTGTTCTGGATTTGGAATTTCTTTGAGGTTCACGAGTTGTTGGACTGCCTATGATTTGGAATTTCTCCGAGATGTACGAGTTACTGGAATTTCTCTGGGGTCCATGAGTTCTTGCACTGTTTTTGACTTGGAATTCCTTCGAGGTCTATGAGTTATTGGAATTTCTTAGAGGCTTATGAGCTGTTGGACTGTCTTCGATTTGGAATTTCTTCGAGCTTCACGAGTTATTGGAATTTCTTCGAGGACCATGAGTTGTTGTATTGTCTTCGATTTGAAATTTCTTTGGGTTCTATGAGTTGTTAGATTATCTTCAATTTGGAATTTCTTCGAGGTATATGAGTTATTGGAATTTTTTTGAAACCTATGAATTGTTGGATTGTCTACGATTTGGAATTTCTTCGAGTTCTATGAGCTGCTGGACTGTTTCTGATTTGGAATTGTTGGAATAAACCATAACCGCGCAAGAATAACGTTGGAAGTGCTAGGCGTCACAACCCAGTGACGAATTTTGGGTTCTAAGGACCTTTGCTGTTGTGCTGGCATGGAGGAGTTGTCTACCCTTCAGTTAAAAAGGATTTTTGTTCTTCAGAGAATAAATTTTATATTTCAGTCCAGAAATTCTAAATGGAATTCCTTCGAGGTCTGAAATTTGGACTATCTTCGATTTGGAATACCTTCGAGGTCTATAAGTTGGTACAATTCCTTCGAGGTCTATGAATTGGACTATCTTCGATTTGGAATACCTTCGAGGGCTATAAGTTGGCACAATTCCTTCGAGATCTATAAGTTGGCGCAATTCCTTCGAGGTTTATGATTTTAACTATATTCGATTTGGAATACCTTCGAGGTCTATAAGTTAGTGCAATTCCTTCGAAGCCTATAAGTTGGTGCAATTTCATCGAGGTCTATGGGTTAGACTGTCTTCGATTTGCAATTCCACTGAGGTCTACGAGTTGGACTGAGTTCGATTTGCAATTCCTCCGTGGTTTACGAGTTGGACTGTCTTTGATTTGGAATGTCGTCAAGGTCTATGTGTTGTTCGACTGTCTTCAACTTGCAATTCCTTCGAGACCTACGAGTTGGACTTCTTTCAAGGTCTACGAGTTCAACTGTCTTTGACTCGGAATATTTTTTCGAGGTCTACGAGTTGTACTATCTTCGATTTGTAATTCCTCCGAAGTCAATGAGTTTCACTGTCTTCGATTTGGACTTTTCGGGGCCCCTTCGAGTCCTATGCGACAGTGATGCGAGGAGGCTCTAGGTCAAGCGATCAAACGTCTCGTCAAGTGGTAACCACGCAGCCCTCCTACCTCTTCGCGTTACAGCGTGCTCACGAGGCCGTGCCTCGCCAGTTTTACCACCGGCCTTGCTTAGTGTTGTTTACTCGCGTCGACTGTTCGCCACACCGGCTTCGTTTCTCCTCCTCGAGAACTCTCTCACGTGTGACCAATCACGACCTCTCGCGATTACCCGTATTTCGGCAACAGGAACGTGCACTCCGCGCGGGATGATATGGATCCGTTGATGTATCGGTGAAGTACCAGAGAGAAAGATCAGCGGGTGAATCGTGGGATATCGCTGGAGAGGAGGAAAGGGACAAGCGAATCGATATGGAGAAAGCGAACAAGTTTTACGTTAATGGAATCTCTACGGCTCGTTTCATCCTGCTGGGCTTGGTTACGTTGAACTGTCCGGTGGCATCAACCACCACGCAAACCGGAGCTCCCATGCACCAAGTGCTGCTCACGCAAAAGGGATACGTGCAGGTGAGATGGTTTAGAATAATTGGGTAGACCTGGTGAATCAGTGGGTGAGAATAATTAGTCCAGTTTTTACTTCATTCCTCATCATGAAGGATAACATTACTGTCTTGTCGATGAAGGATCAGCTATTTTTAATATTTCAATTTTTTGAAATAATTTTCGAAAATTTCAATTTCAAATTTTCACGTACCACATTTTGGTATTGAAGATTCGTATATATAGTGCTTAATGATTATATATTTAAGACCTTTGGTTCTTCGAGAGAAGTAATCCTTTATATATATTATAAAGGATGACAATTGCTTAGTTTTGTCGATGGAGGATACCTCAGTTATTTTTAATATTTTAATTAAATTCCGGTATGTCAGATTAGGATACTGAAGATACGTAGGTATAGTGTTCAGTAATAATGTAATAATCTGGGATCATTCTGTTTCAGTTTTGTCCAGTCATTCTTAGTCCAGTTTTAGCATAATTTTATGTTGAAGACATTTGGTTCTCCGAGAGACAATTTGATTTACAGATATCACGAAGGATATTCAGCTATTTTTAACTCTTCTTGAGGTGACTCAGTCGCCATTTGTTTTAATGCTATTCCTTAAATAGCGAGTAAGAAATGATAACTATATTCAGAATGTCTACACATATAGTACGAATATAAATCAATCCTGTCCATTCACTTCTCACGCGAACACACGACTTTCTTTTTATTTCAGTATAAAAAGTATCAGCGAGTTTATAAAAATATAACGAAAGCTTCGAATTGGTAATTATTGCTGATTTATACCACGAAAAGGTTCTCCAATACAAAGATGTAATATATTTCAGTTAAGTTTTGTCCTATCAGATTATGATACCGAAAATTCGTGGGTATAATGTTTAATAATTATGTAAAAATTTGGGATCATTCTGTTTCAATTTCGTTCAGTCACTCTTAGCCGAATTTTTACTTAATTCTACGTTTAAAATGTTAGGATCTTTGACAGAAATTTTGATTTATGGACACTATAAAGGATAACAAATATATTACTCTGTCGACAAAAAATATTCACCTATTTTTAATACTACAGTTAAATTTCGACGTATCCAATTTTGGTACTGAAGACTCGTAGGTCTAACGTTTAGTAATTATATAGAAATTTGAGATCATTCCATTTCATTTTTATTTATTTAATCTCTTCAGGGATACTGTCACATATGTCCAATTTTTTCAAAATTACGATTATTATAAGTGGCAAGAAAATTGTAATCAGTTGGAGAATACCTTAGACACCATGGAACCTTCAACTACCATGGAATCCCTCAACATTCGAATACCATCTCTAATAATCACTGCTTTGAAATCATTGCAACTAAAAAATAATTCGCCTCTGAAGAGGTTAAGGTATTGTTTCATGTATTATTGTTCTGTTACTAAGGAACATTCACCTGCTTTCGGTGTTTTAACTATACCCTTGCATGTTATCATAGACATTGATACTTTGGCGTCAAAACGTTGACTGATTATATAAAAATTCTGCTCTTAGCTTCAATCGTTTAATAACTCAAGCTCTGTATTTGTTTCTCCAATAAGAGAATGTCTATTTACATTTTATTTTAATTATATAATTATATTATACATGTTATCGAAGTCTTCAAGGTTCCAATTGTTCTATCACCAAAGAACATCTTGAAAATTCTACATCTTCATTCTCCAAATATCAAATATTGGAACACAGACTGGAATATCAAACACAGGTTCAAGATTTACCAAATAATTCAATTTCATCAGGTTTCCTCAGGTTTGCTAATCATTGGGATCAGGTGACTGTAAAGATCTTCCAAGCAACGATTATCTATTTCCAATAATTCAACAAAATTTCAAAATTTCAAACATTAAAATCCATTAAAATCCACAAATCTATTGACGTCAGGCTTCGCGCTATCTTCAGCTCCAACCATCATCCACTGACCACCACTTAACTTGTTTGCCAAAGCATTCTATTCTTCGATGCAAAACCGGCTCTCTAAACACTATCCAGATCCTCCAAGAGTTTTGTCCCGCCGAACAAAGTACATTTACTCATTCTCGAGATTCCATCCAAATCCACAAACATCAAGGTTGAACCTCGCTGCAAAATCGCAGAATCATTCCACCTCACATAAAACCTTACTCACTGTCCTCTATTCAACGTGTTTCCCAAGTCACTTGATTTCTCCACAAAGTTATCGAGATTTTCCAATCACGTTCCAGCATCCGATATGGATTGCTTCCACTTTCGATTGACTTAAAGCCTCCGATACGGAATATCGTTGCCAAAGGTTCACGCGTCTAAAGTCAACTAATTATTCAGCAATGCAGAATTACTGCACACTGTGTTTAGCGCTAATAGCCTATTATAGACTATTACTTAGTCCACATTTCAGACCCCGTTTAACCGTTTGAGTCCCAGAGCCTTTTAAAAGAACGCGGTCGAAAAACCCCGAACAGCGCGATGGCGCTTGTTTAATTTTATGTCGAAAAATGTTGAAAAATGCCAATCGGCGCGATAGTGCTTAAAAGGGAAAAAATATTTTCGTATTGTATTTTTGTTAAAATTACAATTGCGACGATGCACAGTGTGTAGTACCAAAAATGACGTAAGAAGGTCTGATTTAATTTGTGCGCAATGTGGAAAAGGAGTTCATCCAATATGTTTTGATAAACACCGATGTTATAAATTATAATTGTTTGTTCATAAGTTGTAAGGTACTATATTATGATATGAGCCGTTTACAGCACAAATCGATTAATTCCACTTTTTGAGAAATCTTAGATTTAAGTGTCAAAGCACTTGGTATAGTCATAACTTTTTATATTTATAATGACTTTCCCTGATAATTAAGATTAACACCATTAAACGACAAAAATTTGTTGGCCACTGAATAATAAATAATTTATTTCAGGGGTCACTTTGATTAACTCCGTACTGTAATGTAAATCGTTGCAATAATGCAACTCAAATGCACTAGCAAGCCATGAATGATAACGGTGAATTTTTTAGTGCCGTCTTATCAGAGTTTAAGTAAAATTTAGTAAAATTTAAATTTATTACTTTTTCACTTGCCAAATCGATTAACTCTTCCAGTAACGTAAAAATGGTAACATTACTAACGATTAGCTTTTGGCTATTTTTTCTTATACATTTTATATACCGTTAGATGAAAGTTACATTTGTATTTATGCATTCTACGATATTTATTTCGATTTCAATTATAAAGGGAATTTTAAAAAACAATATACATTATTTCATTGTATTTCGCCACCTTTTGTTTTATGGAGTTAATCAATTTGTGCAGTGAACGGCTCATATCGTCGTCCGGCACTAAAAGGGTTAAGAAAAGGTGCTATGTAACGTACGTGCGTCAGCAAAGTTGAGGGCGCCACTTGGACAGTCAGTGATAGCACCGTGAGTTGTTCATAGCGCTCGAAATGTACTGCGACTTTTCGACGCAAAATCTGAAGAACGCGATTGGGACTTTTGGGACTCAAACGGGGTAAGGAACAAACGAATCAAAAATTACAACAAAATTTTGTCAGTCGAAGCTTCGTTATCGAAAAAATTGACTTTGAATCGTCACAGGAACACGAGTTAGACTCGCCGCTACAAAGGATTACCCCTTTGCAGACGGAACTGTTTTGAGCAAACCGTACTGTGGGGTACACAGTACGGGGCCCGCGATAGTCATTCAAAACTAGCAGCGCTCGTTTCTGCTTAAACGCCACTTCTCCATGACGAGTATACTCGTGAATCACAGCTAACTGATTAAGGAGAATTTTTTCGCAGTTCCTACGATGGGAGTTGGCAGTGCCGGAATTCAGCGAGTTCACCTTCTGCTTGTGGCTAAAGTCGAACGACCTCACGCATCCTCATCCGATTTTCTCCTACTCGAGTAAGTAAGCTCCTCCTTCAAACAGTTTCTCTTTCTGCGTTCATATAACGCAAGAAAGTAGCGTCGAAAAGCATTTTCACCGGTAAGAAAATCAACGGCTCGTGCCAGTCCTGGCTGCCCGACTTTTCGTTCACCTACTTCTCCGACTTTTACACGTTAGAGGAGATCGAGGCGTTTAACAGCCACGTTCACTTCCGACAGAGAACGAGCGAGAGCGTCTGGCTCGATCGTGGATAGCGCCACATGGGAGGAGCGTTCACCTTGAGATCGGCGGAAGACAGGTGCTCGCGACGTCGACGGACATTCTAGAGAATCGATGGTACCACGTCTGTCTAAGCTGGGAGAACCAGGAGGGTCGCTATGGCGTGTGGGTCAATGGCCGGTTGTGGACTCAAGGTCGCTCTGACGAGGTATAACTCGTGCAACGCACGGTTCATTCCCGACAGCCAGGTGATCCGATTATAGTTATGCATCGATTTCAGACGATAGGTCACACGATCCCAGGTGGCGGAGACGTGGTGCTAGGCCAAGAGTACACGGACGTGGACAAAGGGCTGGAGGACGGTATAGAGGGCTCTGTGCTGGGCTTCAATCTGCTATTGGCCTCGGCTTTCGATACCCTAGACAAAGACTACGTGTCAGAAGCCTCCTACGATACTGTCCAGGTGTCCTCCGCGTCGAGTTACGCCACGGTCCCCCTTTTTGCCAGGATTCCGACGACACTGACGCAACGCGGCGTCAATTACGGGCCGGGAATGCGTCCCAGCACACCTCGAGGACGTCGTTACACCGGCACCGTCTCTTTGTCTGCGACCGAGAACGGAAAGAGATCGATCGATTCCTTGCTCAACAGCTTGAACGCCGAGTTCTTCAAGCTGCTGAGACAGCCCATGGGACTGCAACTGGTCAAGCTGTCGTACGTTCGCTGCGAGATCGGACGGGGGAGCCCGTTCATCGGTGGCTCGCTAATGCTCATCTCCTGGACCAGGACACCCGTGAAAATATTCGGCGGAGCCGTTCTCAAGGACGCCAATGGCGACTGCGGCAATTTCTAGAGATCCTGTCGAATCTCCGTCGATTTCCCATCTGCTTCTGTCCCCCGTGCCCACCTCTCGGAGCTAATACACATTGGCCCAATCACCGGATCCAGTAGCATCGTTTCCAAACACGGAGAAAGCGAATCTCTCGACGAAACTCGAGTGAAAAGATATCGAGGACCGAACCCCGACGATTTCGTGCACCCTGCTCGAGCCCGGGTCATTTCGACATTCCGAGAAATCGGATAGAAAATGGAAAGTCTCGAATCGCTTTCCATTCACAGGTAAGCCTCGAGACTCGCTGAAAAGACGAGCTCTCCAGGCCGAGTTTAGAGATCGCGGATTGAGCAACTTGTTAGATAATCATATTAACAGAGAGACGAGAGGGAGCAACACGCTGTCTCGATTCTGGCTTCACGGAGATAGGATCTAGGCCTCTCCGCGAGGCACGTAGAGTGCAACAGCTTGCCGCAATCTCGGAAAAACTCGAGTGGAGAACAGACGCGCGACGTTACAAAACCGTGGACAGATCGATATCGTTGGGGAAAAAGGCAGAGCGAGTTGCATTCCTGATTTAGTGACACCGAATTCATTCGTTTCCAAAAACATCGAGCCCCGAATCAACGGGGGTCTTGTCTCCTTATTACCAGCGTTTCGTGACTCGGTTTCATGACTATACTCGATTCAACGAGAATTCGAGGGAAATGTAAACTGTACGCGAAACACTTCTTATCAGACTTGGTCCTGAACTGACCCAAGCGTAACATTGGATATTCCGAATTTTCATAAAATTTAGCTGGACTTGTACCCAAGTGCTCCGAGTCAATGAGAGTCTTAGCTCCTTATTACCAACGTTTCATGACTTGTGGATCACCCTGAAATCCCCTAGACTATAGTCGGTTCAACGAGAATTGGCGGGAAATATAAACTGTACGCGAAATACTCGTTATCAGACTTAGGCCCGAATTGGCCCAGGCGTAATATCGAATATTTCAAATTTTCATAAAATTTGGCTGGCCCAAAGACACCAAAGGTCCCTGTATAGTCCATCTAAAACTCGATCCTGAGCATCCACGTTCAGCAACCACTTGTCTGCATTTGCGATATAGATCAGGTGACCATATCGTTTATATTTCCCGCCAATTATCGTTGAACGGAATACAAACTCAGGTAAGAGTCCATAAATCACCAGCAGACAAAACAATCCCCAAAACACACGGAAATACGAGACAGAAGATAGTAAAAGCCAAATTACACCAAGGTAGTTTTTCGTATTATAGCAAATAGAAATCTACGAAACCTCAATCGAACCATCTTACTTTTACAATAGTAAACGTAGTCTGATTAATTCTTCCTACAGAAAAATCGGAAAAGGGAACTCACAATGGGGCCTTACGATAGAGGACATCGCTTTCGGGACGGTAGTAGGCACAAGTTATAGTACATACCTAGTATTAACCCTTTGCACTCGACAGGCGCCTCTCAGTCGCCATTTAATCAGATTCTAAAGATGGATGTTAATTAATATATCAAATTTACAATTAGTCAAAGATGCATGGAATATTAAATTGCATACGATATCTTATTTACCGTTTTAAAAATATCGTCGACCTTATGGCAGAAAGTCTTCGAATTACTATTTTCTTATAACGAAAAAATCGCCGAGTGCAAAGGGTTAAAAACCTTAGTGGGTTTCTTCAAAATGGGCCTTTCTTTCCGAGTTAAAGTTTTGTACATACTTTGGAAATTAATTATTTAACATTCCTTAACAAAGCGAGTTGTAGGTAAGCTGATAGTGTGCTTAACTGTTGTATCCTCTTTTTATGTTTTTAATACGTTAACGCCCTAGGGACTGGCGCTAGACTTTCCGTTCAGGCCTCGCTGGTCCGTACGGCCCGGAAGGGCCCGCATGACGGCTAACTTTGGCGTGAATGGAACGGCACGTAAAACCGACGTGACGTTTAACGTGTTAATAATACAACTTTGAACTGAGAAAATATTTTATTTATTTTTGCATTCAATGTTAATCGCGTGAGAAACTTGTTAATGGTTGATCACAATCCATTTTGCACTTGAAATATATGCCACTTCCTTGCTCTTACTTGCACGATCAATTAATGCAAACTGACGATCGAATGAACAAATTGCTTAGAAAATACCTAGAATGGTACAAACGAACACGTGGTACATGGACATCCTTGCACGTATTTAAGCGTTACCATTATTTCAAAAACTGTTTGAAATACAACCGAAAACTATTAATGTGCGTAGTGACGATATGAACGATACTTCCATTTGCTATATTAAAAATTTTTCGCTTTGTTTTACAATTAATATCGATGTCATATTTGATTCACACTAAATGCAAAAATTAGATAAAATATTTTTCCAGTTCAAAGTTGTATTATTAAAAACAAAAAAAATAATAATAACAATGGGATTCGAATCTATTACTCCCTACCGCTTTATTTTTAAGCTTATCTACTCTCGCTCTGCTAAGGAATGTTAACACGTTAAACGCCACGCCAGTTTTACGTGCCGTTCCGTTCACGTCACAATTAGCCGCCATGCGGGTCCTTCCGGGCCGTACGAACCGGCGAGGCCTGAACGGAGTCTAGTGTCGGTCCCTACGGACCGGCATTAGACTTTTCGTTTACGTCCAGCTGGTCCTCTGGGGCTGTTAAGTAAACCTAAACGGAATAGCAAGCAAAACAGGCTGTGCGTGTTAACGTGTTAAATAATTCATTTACAAATTATATACAAAATTTTAAATCAAAGTATCTCGAAAACGAAGGCCCATTTCGAAGAAACCCATTTGAGTTTCGTAAGCTACATGCATTTAGTCTTAAGTAAGATATATATACTGTTTGACACCCATCACTCTCACTGCACATGTGATTTCACTAACGCTCATTCTCGATTAACCCCTTGCACTATTTTTATGAGTCTGACTCGTAAAAATGAAAAGACCAAACTTGAATATCACGAGTCAGACTCGTTGTTTCATTTCATGCCAAACGTGGATATCACGAGTATGACTCGTGATCAACATTTTGGACCAAACGTGCATATCACGAGTGTGACTCGTTATCGACTATCCAGGCCAAACATGAATATCTCGAGTATGACTCGTGGTCTTAATCTCGGGCCAAGTATGAAAAAACCAAAATTTTCAATTCTCCTTCAAAACTGGCACGAGCTTTCCGGATAATACTACCAATACTACCGTTCCAAATCGAAGTCCATGACCGTAAGGTCCCTTTGTCAAGCCTGAGAACGACAGTTGTCGATCGCCTGGGAATGTTCGGGATCGGTCGGATTTCGTCGATCTCACTTTCATTCCCTCCATGATGGACCACTTTCGTCTCGAATTCTTGGCCAGCTGGACACAATGCCACGTGCCTTTGTGACGAGAGATCGGACGAGTATTCGGGGACCGATTCGCGTATGTACAACGGTTTCGTAATCGGTTCTCGCGAGTTACGTATAGCCAACTCATTACATGCTCGGATCCTTATAGGGCAAACGCGCGTGACTCTGCTGAAGCGTTCACTTCGTGAAAGAGATGACGCGGAAGATTATACGATTGCTCGTAGATCTCGGAGAGATGGAACGTGCTTCGGGTAGCATAAATGAAGAGGCTATTGTAGCATTTTTCGGGGTCCCCGAGGGATATGAATTACGTTGACATGCTTTCCGTTTTTGGGTAAGGCCCCGATTGGCCTAATTTTCGGGCGAGTTTTCATTCGCAGCTGGCAAGTGAGAGTTAATTAAGGCGATTTTAACGGGTTCGACGTTCAGCGTGAAGCGGATGAGTTTCTCGTGGGACCCAATTGGGCCCCAAAAGTCGTAGCGATCCACTTGGAAGTGGGCAAATTACGTGAAATTAATATCCTCTTTTACGAGTGATCTAATGTTATTAGAATTACACAGTGAATGATACAATGAAATCTATTAAGTGCACCTTTAAATTTGGCAAAGTTTTGAATTTTTTCCTGCAATATTTTTTTGATTATGTCGCTTTGGACGCTTTTAATCTTCATTATTGCTTTTCATTGTGATCTTCGAAAAACAGTAGAATTTTGAAGAAATGGAATAACGAGAGACATTAAAGAATCGATTATATTAGGGAAAAATCGAGAAGACGAGTGACTAAGACAATATTGGATTGGAATTTTGAATGAAAATTTAAAAATGGTCATTTAAACCATAGTAGAGTTAATGTTAGGATAAGGGAGGATCCTGGTTTAGCTTTGTGTAAGGGATGATCCAGGTATAGTTTGTTGAAAATATGCGTATCTTTGGGAATTTTTATCGGCGAAAGTATTCACCTGATCATTCTGAAAACTGTGGGGTTTCATTGAGTGACTATAAGGGTACAAAAAGAATTTTTTTGAGATTTTAAAATTTGTCGCAATTTAGAGTTATAAGGACGTATGTGTAGCGCCTCCATAGCAAGATTTGAAACTGGCGGGGGCTGTAATTTTTTCCCTATTTGACCAAAACAGGGATACATACAATTTTCTTACTCCTCATGAACGTAATTAGTCTATGAACCCTTAAAAACTTGAAAAAGTTGAAAATTGTTAAAACAAGATCACTTTGAAGAAAAAATCGACGTTTCTTCGAAAATTTTACGTATACTTATATATAAAAAGATTGTTTAAATTATTTATTTTGTTCAATTTTTAGGTTCATCGACTAGTACACATATCATAGTATACACATGCAAAATTTCAAGCGAATTGGTAACCTAGTTTTTGAGATATCATTCCGAAAATTTGAAAAAAGTACTTTCGAGGAAAACACAAGGCTCGCATACGTGCGCGCAATAAATATCATATGGGGTCCTTAATATTTTGAAAATTATATTGAAAATTTGGAAATATATTTTAGAAACATTATACTATCGATTAGTATAGTAACAAAAAGTCGATTTTTAAATGTCTGCTTCAGGAGTCCCCGGTAATTCGTACGGGGCTGTTAAGAGTATGAGCAATCGGACCACTATTCCTTCATCATAGTGTTCGAAGAAATCTACGAGGAAAGACATAGGCTATGAGAAAATAGATTAGTATTGTTACACGATACTATCTTTAGTCAATAATTAAAATAAAATTATCCTATCCTATTTTTATTGCTGTACTAGTGAAGGTGTATTTGATCCTATTTATTACATATAAGGCAGTTCTGGGCAATGATAAAAATTGACACGTTCTGTGTTTATCAGCGTATCAAAGTAAAGCTACCGCTTGTATGTGCGAATAATAAACATTGTCAGCAAAGATCGTCTTGTTGCAATTTTATACCATCTTATCTGAAAACGTGCCACTTCTAGAAAATAAAAATTCCTTTATCCCATTTTGATAATCGTGTCGGTAAGTGTGCTTGCTTGTTGCACTGAGTAATCAGACATTCCTATACGATCCCACCTAAAAACATCAATTCAATATTCCTAAATAATAAAGCTTACAGGTATGATATTTCTAATTAATAATAAATGCCCCTCTATACCCCTTTTTAATAAAATTAATAAAAAATTAATAATAAAAAATAACAGAAAAATAAAAATAATAAATACTAAAAAAATAATTAATAATAAATGCCCTTCTATACCCTTTTTAATAAAATTTCCTACTGACTCAGTTATATTCGATGTTTTCTCGAATAAATAAAATATTCATGGAGAAATGAACATGTATAGTTACATCAGCAACGACATTATTGCACGTACTCATTCCCTGTCAAACTCTTTTTCCTGCCTGTACCGTAGCTGTCAAACATTACGAGTAATTGATGAATTTGATTTGCAAAAGGATGGATTTGATTTGCAAAATGATGAATTTCATTTGCAAAACCTGTATAGTTACATCTGAAACGACCTTATTACACGTAGCCATTTCCTGGCCGACTTTTTCTGGTGCCTGTACCGTACTTGTTAGACATTCCGAGTAATTGCTGTATTTGATTTGTAAAGCGACGAATTCGACTTGCAGAAAGAAGAATTTGATTTACAAAGCTTGTACAGTTACATCAGAAACGACCTTTCATTACACGTAGCCATTCCCTGCCAAACTTTTATTCGCGTCTGTATAGTATTTGTTAAACATTATTGGTAACTGATGACTTTGATTTGCAAAATGGTGAATTGGATATGCGAAAGGACGAATTAGATTTGCAAAACTTGTACAGTTACATCAGAGACGACATTATATTACACGTAGCCATTCTCTGCCAAATTTTTATTCGTGTCTGTACAGTATCTGATAAACATTATCGGTAACTTATGACTTTGATTTGCAAAATGGTGAATTCGATATGCAAAAAGACGAATTAGATTTGCAAAGAGGCAAATTTAAAAAGGAAGACCTATATAGTTGCATCAGCAACAATCTTATCACAGATAGCCATTCCCTGTCAAACTTTTACTCGCAACTGTACAGTATCTGAAAAGCGTTATTGGTGACTGATGACTTTGATTTGCAAAATGGTGACTTCCATATGCAAAAAGACGAATTAGATTTGCAAAGGGGCAAATTTAAAATGGAAGACTTATATAGTAACATCAGCAACGACCTTATTGCACATAGCTATTCCCTGCCAAACTTTTACTCACGTCTGTATAATATCTTTTAAACATTACGGATAACTGATGACTTTGATCTGCAAAATGGTGAATTCGATACGCAAAATGTCGAATTAGACTTGTAAAGGAGCAAATTTAAAAAGAAAGACCTATATAGTTACATACGCAACGACCTTATTACACGTAACCATTCCCTGTCAGACTTTTTCTCGTGCCTGAACTGTATCTCTTAATCATTACGAGTAATTCATGAATTTGATGTGCAAAACCTGTACAATTACATCAGCAACGAGCTTATTACACGTAGCCATTTTCTGTCAGACTTTTTCTCCTGCCTGTACCGTACTTGGTAAAAATTCTGCGTAACTGACGTACTTGATTTCTAAAGGAACGAATTCGACTTTCAAAAGGATGAATACAATTTGCAAAACCTGTACAGTTGCATCAGCAACGACCTTATTACACGTAACCATTCTCTGTCAAACTTTTTCCCCTGTCTGTACCATACCTGTTAAACATTCCAAGTAATTAACAAGTTTGATTTGCAAAAGGGTGAATTCGACTTGCAGAGGGATGAATTCGATTTACAAAACCTGTACAGTTACATCAGCAACGACTTTATTACACGTAACCGTTTCCCGTCAGACATTTTCCCATACCAGAACCGTATCTTTTAATCATTACGCGTAATTAAAGAATTTTTACCTGCAAAAGGATAAATTTTACTCGCATAACCTGTACAGTTACATCAGCAACAGCCCTATTACACGTAGCCATTCCCCGCCCGACTTTTTCCCGCGTCTGTACCGTATCTCTTAATCACCCCGAGTAATTGATGAATTCGCTCGCAAAAGGGCAAATTTAGAGCGCAAAACCCGTACAGTTGCATCAGCAACGACCTCATTACACGCAGCCACGCTGCTCCTAACTTTTTCCCGCGCCTGTACCGTGTATCCGTTAAACATTACCAGTAACTGATGCGTCGTTACATAACCTGGCGATGGTAGCCCGGCACTCTGCAACGGGATATATCTCCGAAACTTTCACCGGTCGGACAAACATATTTCTCACCGCGAATAACGAGACATCCCGTGGTCCGTGACAATCCGAGTCCAAGACGGCTGCGAGTCGGCTAGACCTCTAGATGGGTCATCGATTCCGACCCTGAAACCGAGGAACCTTGCCCGTTGCTTCGCATCTACGACCCCCAGGATCCTCAGACCATGGCGAGGGTCGCGTGACGGTCGCTGGGAATCGACCGGTGTGCCCCAAAGACGCCAAGTTTCACCGGTTCCAGCCGACCCTGTTCGTCGAATAGCTTTCACTTTCGCCGAAATTCGCGTGGTCAGATTTCACGGACCGTTCCGAGACCCTTTTCTCGACGGCCTCGGTCACGTAATCCATCCCGTGCTACATAACCCGCGGTTTCGCCCCGGGAAACGCCCATCCAGCTCGATAAATCTCCAGGAGAGATTGCGGATCAAACTGGCCGGCGACGTTCTCTCCTTCTTTCTCCTCCGTCGGTTTTATGACGTAACAAAGGCGTGGATTTAACCGGGCGACCGGTCCACGAATCGATCCAGTGTCCACGCAGCTTCCTGTTCGGACGTTGCATTCCCGAGTGACGTTTCCTTCCTGTTCCTGGCATCCCAGATCGAACGTGCGAGAACGTCCCTTTTGACTATTCCCGCGAATAGTCGTCGTCTTCGAACAGAGTCGATTAGATCTCTTTAATGGGATCATAGGAAAATCCGCGCCGATCGAGGTATCGCGATTTACATAACCGTCCGAGAACACTTGCGCAACGAGTGCATGAGGGACAGGCTAATGCTCGAGCAGCTGCGCCGATCGCGAAATGATCAATCGAGGAAGGCGACACGCTGAGGAGTAGGAAAAATCGTTGGATCTGGGTTAAAAATGAACGGCGCTAGCCTTCTGTGATCGATGGTATTCTGGTTTAGTCAGTCGAAATAACCGATTTCTCTTCTTTTCCGTTTCTTAATGGGTGGATCTGAGGATATATATATGTGCGAAATAATTAAATGGAATTTGGAAAATTGGGATGAGCAAGGTGTATTTATTATTTTGGGACGGGGGGGAACCAATATTTTTGGATCTTTTGTTTCATCGCGATTTTTGTCTATAGTGGCCTATAAATAAAGAATTAACCTAATATATCACATTATGAAATGGTACAGTAAATAGATCAAATTTGTAGCAAATTTGAACCAATTAGAAATTTGGAAAATTGAGATGGGAAACGCGTACCTATTATTTTGGTACGGGGCGATCCGATATTTTTGGATCTTTTGTTTCATCACGATTTTTGTGTCCATGGTGGCCAATAAATAAAACATTGATCTAATATCATATTATGAAATGATATAGTAAATCGATCAAATTTGTAGCCGAAACTTTAAACACGTGCTTCTTGAAATCGTATTTTTCGAACTGGCTTGTGGGATATCTCCCGATTTGGTTGACCGATTGACTCGAAATTTGATCTTCACCAAATGTACCTTTATCGTAGGAACCACGGATTTCAAAATCTGATGTTTTTTTTCCATTTTTGTTTACAGTTCTGAGATCGAAAAGCACGAGGAAAATCGATATTTAAATTTCAAAATTCTGCCATTTTTCTAATTTTCGAAATTTCGCTGTTTCGGTGGTCTATACTATAGCTGTATTTATGCCAATTAAGATGCTATTTAGTTTTTTCGTATCAGATGATCAAATAGTTCGGAATTGTGTCAGATTTTGGAGCCTGTTTTTAAAAATGTGATTTACATAAG
>NW_016908001.1:0-13799 GCF_001483705.2 Eufriesea mexicana
AATAATTTTGTATTTTTTAAATTAATTATTGAAATGCTATAATGTGTTATGAACCATAGTATATTTCCTGGCAGAATTTTATTCTTATCGTGGCAATGATTTCTATGGTATTCTAACAGCCTGATCTAAAAGTCCATATATATTTTTAAGTGGACAGTGATATGAAAAGAATTCTGACAATTATTTAATTTTTAAATTAATTATTAAAATAGTATGGTGAGTTATAAAATACAGTATGCTTCCTGACAAAACTAGGACAGAACTAGATATAAACTAGAATCTATATAATTCTTCAGTGTCTAGTAATTTGAAAAGAAGCCTGAAGAAGTATTCTTATTTCCAAAGTATCTTCGAACACCCTAAATTAAAATTTTGATAAATATTTTATTAAAATATATTCTAATTAAAACTTCTACTAACTATTAATAATTAACTGCAAATATTCTTTTCTTTATTTTATTTTTATTAATCTCCCTATAACGTTCAAACCAACTACAACCTAACCAAGAATTCTCAATAAAATACCAAAATTTTATATTTTGTAAATTCTTAATCAATCCTGTGTTAACGAGTATTTTTAATTTACTTATCAATAAATTAAAATTATCCAAGAAACATGTACAGGATATATGATAATACACTGCTAACAAGAAATTGGAGGAAATATTATAAATTAAAGAATACCCAATATAATGAAATAATAAAATTATCTTTCCCCTATATTACGCGTTAATTAAAAATGCTGTACAGAGCTCGGTTAGCATTCCGCAAATTTTTCCATGTATTAACTATGCCAGCGAAAGAGGAGCAATTAAATAGGTAAAATTATTGTTGCAGAAGTCGAAACACTTGTACTTTTGAGCACGACTGGCTTTACGAACACGCTGTATCGTATCAGCCAACCGTGCATGTTGCTTTTGATTTAGTTGCTGGCGTTCGGTTATTTCTGTTCTGGTGTATCACTGATGTAAGTGGTCGAGTATGAAGGAATGATTGCGGTTATAAAATGAATCGAAAGCAGATGGAGGAAGTGAATGGAGGTGTAGAATGTTCGTTTTTGTAATTTGTAATATGTATGAGCGACTGTGACACAGAACATACCCAGTGTCTCATTAATTCCCTATAATTTCCTCAATTTTTTAAAATAATTTAATCTTGTAAATTTTGGATTTAATTTAGGAATTTGTGTAATCTGTGTAATCTGTATAATGTAAATTTTAATAATATGTAATATAATCGTGTAACGTAGTATGTAATTTATTTTTTTAAAATTAATTTTACTTTTTCTCGAATAAAATAAATATTCGGTGTTTTAATCGATCAAATGAAATACCCAGTATTTTATTTAGTCAAATATTTAATATCTATTATATATTATATATCTCGTATTTTATTTAGTCAAATATTTAATTTCTAAATTTCTAAATTTATCATAAATGTATTGATAAATTTATTTATTTATTGATAAATTTAATCTGTAAATTTTCTTTCTTTTTTAAAATTAATTTTCCTCTTTCTGGAATGAAATAAATATTCGGTGTTTTACTGAATAAATTTTCGGTATTTTAATCAAGCAAATGAAATACCCAGTATTTTATTCAGTCAAATATTTAATATATATTATATATTATCTACGATATATTTAATTAAATATTTAATTTTAAAATTAAAATATTTTCTTTCTTTTTTAAAATAAATTTTACTTTTTTTCGAATAAAATAAATATTCGGTGTTTTAATTAGTAAATTTTCGACACTTTGATTGATCAAATGAAATATCCAGTATTTTATTTAGTCAAATACTTAACATCTCGATAGGTCGATATTTTAATAGGTATTTTATAATTGGTGATACGAATTATTAAATCTTTTCGTTAATCAAATTTTGCTATTAGTGCGGCAGGAAATCTGAGAAATAGAAATTCATCTTCCAAATTGATCTTTTAATTGCATCGTAAAACGTGTTCGAAAACGAACCACTTATGCCGGATGTAACAGTGGATAATAAATTTCGAGGAATTACAGTGTTAAATTTCCTATTTCTTTTACGCTTTCGTGTGTAAAGAAATTATTAGCACTGTATCGCGAGCCTCTCGACATTATACCATTTTTATAAATAACATTTTCCCTCATTAGTTGAAACAGCAGGGATATTTTCAACGTAGAAAGTAGAAAGTTGAGAAATATCTTATTGCTGTCAATATGGAATGAAATAATTTTTGAATCGTCTTAAATTTACGAGTTGCTCAATATGTGCAACAATTTCCTGTCGCTATTCTTATCAAAATGATTTACAAATTCTCGTCATTCCTTAGTAAAGCAAATTTAAAATAAAAAATTTGGATACAAGCAATAAAAAAAAAAAAGAAAAAAATTAGTAGGAATTAAAGATACTGATAAGCAAGGAGAAGAGAAGAATAATTAATATAGTTATAATTAATATAACACAAGAATAATTTAAGAAAAATATAATAACTAGTTACAGAAAATTACATTTTATTTTATATTTATTTTCCCGACAGAGATATATTTTTCGAAAAAATTAGATCGCGCTATATTTCAATTAATAAGTAATAATTAATATAATACAAGAATAATTAAGAAAAATAAAATGACTGGTTACAGAAAATTACATTTTATTTTATATTTATTTTCCCGAAAGAAATAATTTTTGAAAACATTAGATCACGCTATATTTTATTCTACTATCATACATTTGTTGTATATATATTTTAAATAAATACAAAGCTGGATATCTTCCTGAATTTATACAAATAAATTTTCTATTCAATTTTTACCATTTTGTCTTCGCTCTTTCCGCAAATTTGAAGAAAAATAAAATGACTAGCTAGGGAAAATTATATTTCATTTTATTTTATATTTATTTTCCCGAAAGAAATAATTTTTGAAAACATTAGATCACGCTATATTTTATTCTACTATCATACATTTGTTGTATATATATTTTAAATAAATACAAAGCTGGATATCTTCCTGAATTTATACAAATAAATTTTCTATTCAATTTTTACCATTTTGTCTTCGCTCTTTCCGCAAATTTGAAGAAAAATAAAATAACTAGCTAGGGAAAATTATATTTTATTTTATTTCATATTTATTTTCCCGAAAGAAATAATTTTCGAAAAAATTATATCGTGCTATATTTCATTCTACTATAATACATTTGTTGTATGTACATCTTAAATAAATACAATGCTGAATATCTCTCTGAATTTAGAAAAATAAAATGACTAGCTAAGGAAAATTACATTTCATTTTATTTTATATTTATTTTCCCGAAAGAAATAATTTTTGAAAAAATTATATCGTACTATATTTCATTCTACTATAATACATTTGTTGTATATACATCTTAAATAAACACAATGCTGAATATCTCTCTGAATTTAGAAAAATAAATTTTCCGTTCAATTTTACCATTTTATCATCGCTTTTTCCGCGAATTTCTCATCTCGTTTCTGTTCTTTCTCGCGTTATTTTTGTTCTGCTGCAAAATTTATTGCTCTTTCTTTCTGCCGATCCGTGTTCCTTTTACACGTCTATTTATTTGTCTTCCCTCTGGTATCGCGATCCTCGTGGCATTCTGTGCCGAAGTGGAGATTCGAGGAAGAGACAAGGGGCTGTTACGTGTGCCCGGGAATAATGCTATTGAGACAAATAGAAAATCAATTCCACGGACGCTTGCGTTCCACGGGTGAACGAGCTTATTTACCTGCTTTGGCCTGGTAATCCGTCGCGAGAGACTTAGAAGAAATTACGGGAAACGAGACACCGGAAATCGAGTCGATTTTCCACCATCGTCTGAGTGATTTCCTGGCTAGTTATATAATTTCGTTCCCGCTTCGGAGGAGTCCGCAGGCTAAACGCCTGGCAATTCTGTCAGGCTTGAAAATTCTTCCTTCGAGAAAAGATTCAGAGATGGAAAGAAAGGAATGAGAATGAAAAGATCCTAGAAATTATTAGTTAAATTTTAAAAAAACGAATAGAAAAATTGACTGAAAATAATTCTTGAAAATAATAATTACTGGAAAATTGAACTGTATTGAAATAATAATTGGGTAATTTTATAATGTTAATTTTCAATGGATTTGTGGGAATGAGAATGGAAAGATTCTAGAAATTATAATTAAATTTTTAAAAAAGAATAGAAAAATTAGCCAAAAATAATTAGTGAAAATAATAATTACTGAAAAATTGAACTGTATTGAAATAATAATTGGGTAATTTTATAATGTTAATTTTCAATGGATTTATGGGAATGAGAATGGAAAGATTCTAGAAATTATAGTTAAATTTAAAAAAAAGAATAGAAAAATTGACTGAAAATAATTAGTGAAAATAATAATTACTGAAAAATTGAACTGTATTGAAATAATAATTGGGTAATTTTGTAATATTAATTTGCAATGGATTTGTGGGACAGTTGATAACGTTTATTACGATATTTTATTGTAAAAGATTATGTTATTAAACTGTAGTAATATTAAATTTTATTAGAACAGTATATTATATTATTAAATTGTAATATTATTATCTATAATATTGTAACGTATTATATATAATATTATCACTCTTTATTGTATATCAAAGATACTTTAATTACATTGTCTAATTAATAATATTTATAATAGGTTTTTGAAGGAGATGGTAACCCTTGTTGTAACATTCTGGCAAATTAAATTTTATTATAACAATATATTAAATTATTAAATGGTAATATTATAATATATACTGTTATGACATATAATATTATTACAATATTTATTATTGAATATGAAAAATATTTGAAGAACCGAATTTTTTATTTTTAATTTCTATTATGAATAAATATATAAATATATTTCTGAATAAATGTAAAAATATATTTCTAATACAAATAAATAAATAATATATAAAATAATTATTGGGATTTTATTTATTTATAATAGGTTTGTGAAAGAGATGGTAACCCTTGTTGTAACATTCTGGCAAATTAAATCTTATTATAACAATATATTAAATTATTAATTGGTAATATTACAATATATAGTGTCATAACATATATTATTATATTATTCATTATTGTATATGAAAAACATTTACAGAACCGAATTTTTTATTTTTAATTTCTATTATGTAAATATCAATGACCATACATGTTGTATTAATTTTGAAATAATAATAATTTAAACGAAAAAGGAAAATTATTACATTGTCCAATTAATATTGGTTAAATTAATTAAATAAATAAATGACAGTAATATTTGCACAAAGAATATATTCATCTTTAAATTAACATCTTTTTAATATCTTTCTCTTATATTTCTTTTCCTTTATTCACCCTTATATATCACCCCTCGTCTGAAATATCTTTTGAAGTTTCAATTTGATTCTCCATCTTTTCGCCGAGAACGAATAACTCGGTGCTGGAAGGATTAAAGTGGACCGTATCGAGGTAGCTAAAGCACCCTTCCAAATCCAGCAAGAAATTTAACCCTCCAAAAAGGAGTGGAGATATCCCGCTTCCAATCCTAGGAAACTTGCGACAAAACAAAGCACGCACCAATAACTTCCAACTAACAATCCTTATCTCTTCACACACGAACGAACGAAACTAACAGTTTCTAAATTTCAAACCTCCCTACTCTCAACTTAACTGGTAAGATGTCTCGGTATATTAATAAATATTAAATAAAGTTTCCATACAATTGTCATTTTTGACGTTCCAAATTTGACTCCGATTATTTATAAAATAAATATATTATTTATCAAATAATTGCAAATCTCTGTTAAATTTGTTATAAACATTTCCCAAATTTTTAAACTCTTTAGTTTTATTTGAATTTAACCCTTTGTGCTGCAATGACGAGTCTACTCGTCGCGTGTCAACCCTCTGAGTCGTAAGCTACACTCATCGACCATAATTATATTTAATTCATTTTAACGTGCACAAAATTCGAGGAATTTTTAAAATTTTTATCATAGATGCAATGAGCGTACAGTGAATAGTTGAAATTAAATATATTTAATGAAATTCAATGTGTAATATTTTGCAATTAAATCGTAGTGCAAGGGGCTAATGACGTTCAAGCTTTCGCCATAATTAGTAGAACTTCTGTATTAATACATGTGTATTAAATAATATTGCAATATAATTGAAATTTTTAATATTTCAAATTTGGCACCATTATTATGATCTATTATAATTATGATTTATCTATTATTATTATAATCTATTCTAAATATTCGAAATAATTATTATAATCTATTCTATAATCTATTATTATTATGATCTATTCTAAATATCCTAAATAATTATTATAATCTATTCTATAATATATTATTATTATGATTTATTCTAACTTTCAAAACTCGTTATTCTTATCTGAACTTAATGATCTCCATGCACCCGCCATATTAGTAGAATAACTGTGTCAATATATTTGCATTAAATAATATTGCAATATAATTGAAATTTTTAATATTTCAAATTTGGCGCCATTATTATGATCTGTTATAATTATTATTTATCTATTATTATTATAATCTATTCTAAATATTCTAAATAATTATTATGATCTATTCTAAACTTCTAAAATCTATTCCAAATATTCTAAATAATTATTATGATCTATTCTATAATCTATTATTATTATAATCTATTCTAAATTTCAAAATTCGTTACTCTTATCTGAACTTAATAATCTTCATGTATCCGCCATATTAGTAGAATAACTGTGTTAATATATTTGTATTAAATAATATTGCAACATAATTAAAATTTCAAATGTCACTTAAGACCAATAAAATCATTAAAAACTAATTCCAAATTTTCACTAGATCTACTACCACAGTTTCGTCTACCACTGGATCTACTACCATGTTATTCGTCATTATATATAGCGGTATGTACTCTGTAATAGCTGCTTGGAAAGTTAGGTACGCTGGAAAATGAAAAGTAGGAAACTCTTTCTGGGAAACTTCAAAAGAAC
Source organism: Eufriesea mexicana (assembly GCF_001483705.2). Taxonomy (NCBI): domain Eukaryota; kingdom Metazoa; phylum Arthropoda; class Insecta; order Hymenoptera; family Apidae; genus Eufriesea; species Eufriesea mexicana. The sequence continues at coordinate 6,992 of NW_016908001.1, forward strand.
GAAGTAAAATCGTGTGTTCACGCGAAATTCCGTATCTCTTCCGGTAGCCAGAGAACTGGCACAACACCTCATCACGAGTTGTACTTCCCAGTCGCATACATGACAGCCAACCTCCTTTCTCCCACGTCGTACTAAATGCTCCACTAAAATTCCACAATTCTTCCAAAAATCAAAGAAACTCGAAAAACGAATAACAAAATACCATTTGACCTAAAACACGTGACATATGTTACCTCGTTTGCAATTCACACGGTGTTACAAAATGATAAACGGCATAATTTACCAATATCCCTAGGCTGGTGACATACGCACACGCGCGCAACATATCAGTTCACATCGTCGTGAAACGAGAATCAGGAAACATCGAAATGACAGAATGACATAATTTATTAAGACCGAAAAGGTGTACGTGGTTTCATGTATCACGGACAACGAAATAAGATAATTTAATTAAAAGAGACGCAAGTAGAGATACTCGCGGGAATGATACGCTTTCCACTGTCGCGAAGATTGCGAACTGCACAGGATCTCAAGGGGATTAGTATCTGCGGTGAACGAACGTTTCCACGTGCCCACGAAATGTGTCACGAGATCAGATATTTCTGTCCATCCGCGACGGAACTGACGCGCGGATCGATGGAGTAACCAGAGCAGGCTAGGGTCCCCTAGCCTCGAAACTCGGCCGTGCGGATTCGAACGCCACGCGAACGTTAAACGATAAATCGGACCGGGTTATTCCGCGTGATGGCTACGATTAATTACCTTGTACCGATCACTGTCCACTTAATTCGCCATTCGACATTCACCGCTTGGATATTCGTCAGACCTAACCTAACCTATTTGCATCTAGTAACCTGTCTACACTCGTCATAGAGGATTAATACGCTCAGTGAACGTTTTCTGATTAAAAAATCGTGAAAACTGATCAGCCTTAGTCATTTGCTCGGTGCCTTTCTATATTTCTATCAGCTAATATTAAAGTAACTATGTCTAGTAACTATTACTAGACCTAATCTAACCTACTTGCCTACACTCGTCATAGAGGTTAATACGTTCAGTGAACGTTTTCTGATTAAAAAATCGTGAAAACTGATCAGCCTTAGTCATTTGCTCGGTGCCTTTCTATATTTTTATCAGCTGATACTAAAGTAACTATGCCTAGTAACTATTACTCGCGGTTAAATGGAGGAATCACTATCCAACATGGATTTTGGAAAACCCTAGGCAGTAAAATGGTTAAGGAGACTGATTCTTGGGCTGAAAACACTCTCTGCAACTTTCCTATCGATTTGCGAGAGATAATCATAGCTACTGTCCTGGGATTTAAGGTCCAATCGCTGTTCCTGTTAGCACAGGGTCTCGTCTAGGAGTGAATGACTGAGGAAAGCATCCTTGACTTCGAATTTAGGTATCAACCTCTGTTCTACGAGACTAGTCAATGTCACTGTCAGTGATTTTTCGCGTCCAAGTCATACCAGTCTGTTGTAGTGTAACTGTACATCTTCTGTGTGTATACATGCTTGTATTGTCGTTGGGCTGGAAACCAGTGCCATCACGAAGGACGAGTTAATCATCGGTTTCTTCATATACTGTACAGAGCACTGAGCCAGACATCACGTTGTCATACAATTCTGTCATTATAATAAAGAAAATAAAAGTGCTTGTAAAACTAAAACCCACTGCTCCACTTACTCTCATAACCAACTCACAATCAGTCATATTTGTCGTGGTCACTCATCTTCTTCCAATGACATCTTGGGGAACCTCTGTCTAGGTTAGGCCAAACATCCCTAAACCGAGAGATCTAGTTTCTCTTCTATTTCTTCATCTACCCAACTGTTAAAGATCACAACGAGCCTATAACGAGGCAATGTTGCTTCTCAAAGAAGTCAAGCTTACCAGGCAGATCGTTTCCATCCTAAGATAAGAATCTCTCTATAGACCTATACCTATTATAGACTTCTAGGAAGCCAGACTCTAGTATGAAATGCTTGGTACAGCCCTATTCAGAATGCTTTTCTCCAAATTACAAGCAGTGGAACTCGCGGAACCAGCAGACTGGTCGAATCAGGACTGCCTCGACCCCCTAGAAGCCTCACAGACTGAACTGCCTAGTGAATAGACTGTCGCACAAAAACCGTCAACCCAATTTGCACTTGCAGATCGCTGATTCGCGACCTAGTACACCCCGAAATCAACGCCACCAGTCTGGTTCTCAGCCTCTGTTTGCCAGCATCTGTCAGACGCGAGGCTGCTCTCCAGAGGAGACAGAAGCTCCGTACGCTAACCTCGGCTCTAATTAATCCAATTAATCGCGCGATATTCCCCGATGGTAATTACCGTCTAATTACCATCGACCATACGGTTTTTGTCGTCTGGCCTGGCCTGGCCACCGCCTAGGACGTCTGCCCGACGTCGTGGCAGCAATATTGTCGTCGTTACGTTAATGGACCGGGGGCCTGGTCAGTTAGCCTGGTCTAACAGGAATTATTTCCCACTGTAAACGTGTGCAGACGTCTCGGTGGAAAATACGACGAGTGGAAGGAGCGAAAGTGGCTCGGGGATAAAATGGACGAAACAACCGATGCCAGTGGCGTGGGTTAATCGTGCCTAATTAACGATCGGGATCAGAGGTACCTGAGGTCTAGCGTGTTTTTAGCGTCTAGGTAGGCCGAGCTCGCAACGAGATGGCGGCACTCGCGTGACGTGCACCCCTGATTTTCGCTTTTTGCCTTACGACTGTGAGAATGATTTGTGGATACAGGGGGCGCGTGTTTAATGAGGGAATGTTATAGAGCAGGTTGATTTATATCTCGGCTTGAATTTATTAAAATATTGACCGTTCGGACGACCGGCTGATTATCGGTGATTAGGCTCGTATCCGAGTTAATTGATTTAATTTTCGTTTATGGAGGTCTCGTTGTTAGGGTTGCGTACTCTGGTGTACTTGAGCCGGGGAAAGATAAGATTGGCAATTAGAGGTAGAATGTAAATGCAGGTAGCGCTGGCCAGCTTGCTGTTATTGTTAATGACAATTTACGAACGAGGGATGAAATTTTATAGGCGTTACGTTTTTGAAGATGTTTGAGGAATTATGGAAATGGGGATTGGAACGAGATCGTTTTATTGTTTGTTATTTGTTACCATGTGTTGATCAGAAGTGCGGGAATTTCTTCCAGTTATTCGTTTTATGTATGATAAAATAAAATAACATTGTATATATTATTATAAATTAGTATGTAATTTAGAACTACTCAAGAAAGATATAATCTACGAATATTTATGAATATGATAGCAATTGGACAATTCACCCTTTACACGAATCTTTAATATTAAAAAATTACACAATGCTAAAACAAAATATTATAAAATTAAAATTGTAGTATTGTCCAAACCAAATATCACTATAACGTCTTACGAAAAAATTAATTAAAAAGAAAAAAGAAAGATATAATCTACGAAAATTTACAATCACAATAGCAATTGAATAATTCACCCTTTACACAAGTCTATAATATTAAAAAATGCCATAATGCTAAAACAAAATATTGGAAAATTAAAATTGAAATATTCTCCAAACTAAGCATCACTATAACATCTTACTAAAAAATTAAAAAAGGAAAAAGAAACACACAATGTACGAAAATTTACAAACACGATAGCAATTGGACAAGTCATCCCTCACATGAATCTGTAATATTAAAAAATTCCACAATACTATAATAAAATATAAAATTAAAATTAAAATATTCTCCAAATCAAGTATCACTATAACATCTTACGAAAAAATTAATTAAAAAAAAAGAAAGATATAATGTACGAAAATTTACAAATACAATAGCAATTAGACATAATTAAATATTTAATTTTAAAATTAAAATATTTTCTTTCTTTTTTAAAATAAATTTTACTTTTTTTCGAATAAAATAAATATTCGGTGTTTTAATTAGTAAATTTTCGACACTTTGATTGATCAAATGAAATATCCAGTATTTTATTTAGTCAAATACTTAACATCTCGATAGGTCGATATTTTAATAGGTATTTTATAATTGGTGATACGAATTATTAAATCTTTTCGTTAATCAAATTTTGCTATTAGTGCGGCAGGAAATCTGAGAAATAGAAATTCATCTTCCAAATTGATCTTTTAATTGCATCGTAAAACGTGTTCGAAAACGAACCACTTATGCCGGATGTAACAGTGGATAATAAATTTCGAGGAATTACAGTGTTAAATTTCCTATTTCTTTTACGCTTTCGTGTGTAAAGAAATTATTAGCACTGTATCGCGAGCCTCTCGACATTATACCATTTTTATAAATAACATTTTCCCTCATTAGTTGAAACAGCAGGGATATTTTCAACGTAGAAAGTAGAAAGTTGAGAAATATCTTGTTGCTGTCAATATGGAATGAAATAATTTTTGAATCGTCTTAAATTTACGAGTTGCTCAATATGTGCAACAATTTCCTGTCGCTATTCTTATCAAAATGATTTACAAATTCTCGTCATTCCTTAGTAAAGCAAATTTAAAATAAAAAATTTGGATACAAGCAATAAAAAAAAAAAAGAAAAAAATTAGTAGGAATTAAAGATACTGATAAGCAAGGAGAAGAGAAGAATAATTAATATAGTTATAATTAATATAACACAAGAATAATTTAAGAAAAATATAATAACTAGTTACAGAAAATTACATTTTATTTTATATTTATTTTCCCGACAGAGATATATTTTTCGAAAAAATTAGATCGCGCTATATTTCAATTAATAAGTAATAATTAATATAATACAAGAATAATTAAGAAAAATAAAATGACTGGTTACAGAAAATTACATTTTATTTTATATTTATTTTCCCGAAAGAAATAATTTTTGAAAACATTAGATCACGCTATATTTTATTCTACTATCATACATTTGTTGTATATATATTTTAAATAAATACAAAGCTGGATATCTTCCTGAATTTATACAAATAAATTTTCTATTCAATTTTTACCATTTTGTCTTCGCTCTTTCCGCAAATTTGAAGAAAAATAAAATGACTAGCTAGGGAAAATTATATTTCATTTTATTTTATATTTATTTTCCCGAAAGAAATAATTTTTGAAAACATTAGATCACGCTATATTTTATTCTACTATCATACATTTGTTGTATATATATTTTAAATAAATACAAAGCTGGATATCTTCCTGAATTTATACAAATAAATTTTCTATTCAATTTTTACCATTTTGTCTTCGCTCTTTCCGCAAATTTGAAGAAAAATAAAATAACTAGCTAGGGAAAATTATATTTTATTTTATTTCATATTTATTTTCCCGAAAGAAATAATTTTCGAAAAAATTATATCGTGCTATATTTCATTCTACTATAATACATTTGTTGTATGTACATCTTAAATAAATACAATGCTGAATATCTCTCTGAATTTAGAAAAATAAAATGACTAGCTAAGGAAAATTACATTTCATTTTATTTTATATTTATTTTCCCGAAAGAAATAATTTTTGAAAAAATTATATCGTACTATATTTCATTCTACTATAATACATTTGTTGTATATACATCTTAAATAAACACAATGCTGAATATCTCTCTGAATTTAGAAAAATAAATTTTCCGTTCAATTTTACCATTTTATCATCGCTTTTTCCGCGAATTTCTCATCTCGTTTCTGTTCTTTCTCGCGTTATTTTTGTTCTGCTGCAAAATTTATTGCTCTTTCTTTCTGCCGATCCGTGTTCCTTTTACACGTCTATTTATTTGTCTTCCCTCTGGTATCGCGATCCTCGTGGCATTCTGTGCCGAAGTGGAGATTCGAGGAAGAGACAAGGGGCTGTTACGTGTGCCCGGGAATAATGCTATTGAGACAAATAGAAAATCAATTCCACGGACGCTTGCGTTCCACGGGTGAACGAGCTTATTTACCTGCTTTGGCCTGGTAATCCGTCGCGAGAGACTTAGAAGAAATTACGGGAAACGAGACACCGGAAATCGAGTCGATTTTCCACCATCGTCTGAGTGATTTCCTGGCTAGTTATATAATTTCGTTCCCGCTTCGGAGGAGTCCGCAGGCTAAACGCCTGGCAATTCTGTCAGGCTTGAAAATTCTTCCTTCGAGAAAAGATTCAGAGATGGAAAGAAAGGAATGAGAATGAAAAGATCCTAGAAATTATTAGTTAAATTTAAAAAAAACGAATAGAAAAATTGACTGAAAATAATTCTTGAAAATAATAATTACTGGAAAATTGAACTGTATTGAAATAATAATTGGGTAATTTTATAATGTTAATTTTCAATGGATTTGTGGGAATGAGAATGGAAAGATTCTAGAAATTATAATTAAATTTTTAAAAAAGAATAGAAAAATTAGCCAAAAATAATTAGTGAAAATAATAATTACTGAAAAATTGAACTGTATTGAAATAATAATTGGGTAATTTTATAATGTTAATTTTCAATGGATTTATGGGAATGAGAATGGAAAGATTCTAGAAATTATAGTTAAATTTAAAAAAAAGAATAGAAAAATTGATTGAAAATAATTAGTGAAAATAATAATTACTGAAAAATTGAACTGTATTGAAATAATAATTGGGTAATTTTGTAATATTAATTTGCAATGGATTTGTGGGACAGTTGATAACGTTTATTACGATATTTTATTGTAAAAGATTATGTTATTAAACTGTAGTAATATTAAATTTTATTAGAACAGTATATTATATTATTAAATTGTAATATTATTATCTATAATATTGTAACGTATTATATATAATATTATCACTCTTTATTG